>NC_091065.1:57218994-57522024 GCF_000393655.2 Nicotiana sylvestris
GTAAGGCGAGCATTCAGAAGCTCAAGACAGCTCTGACTATAGCACCGGTGTTGGTTTTGCCCACAGGTTCAGGGCCTTATACGGTTTATTGTGATGCATCTCGTATTGGACTTAGTGCGATGTTGATGCATGATGGCAAGGCCATTGCCTATGCTTCGCGGCAGTTGAAGATTCATAAGAAGAACTATCCGGTTCATGATTTGGAGTTATCAACCATTGTTCACACATTGAAGTTTTGGAGGCATTATCTGTCTGATATGGCATGTGAGGTGTTCACGGATCACAAGAGTTTGCAGTATTTGTTCAAGCAAAAGGAGTTAAATTTGAGGTTGAGCAGGTGGTTGGAGCTATTAAAGGACTATGATATTACCATCTTATATCATCCGGGAAAGACCAATGTGGTGGCTGATGCTTTGAGTATGAAGTCAGCCAGTATGGGCAGTTTTGCTTATATTCCGGTCGGTGAGAGATCACTTATTTTGGATGTTTAGGATTTGGCCAATCCGTTCGTGAGGTTGGATGTTTCAGAGCCCAGCCATGTGTTAGCTTGCACAGTCGCTCGTTCTTCTTTATTGGAGCGTATCCGAGATCGACAGTATGATGATCCTCATTAGTGTGTACTTAGATACATGGTGCAGCACAGAGGTGCCAAGCAGGTTACCTTAGGAGATGATGGAGTTTTGAGATTGCAGGGTCGAGTTTGTGTGCCTAATGTGGATAGGCTTCGAGAGTTGATTTTAGAGGAGGCCCATAGTTCCCGGTACTCTATTCATCCGGGCGCCGTGAAGATGTATCAGGATTTGCGGCAGCAATATTGGTGGAGAAGAATGAAGAAATACATCATTGCATATGTGGTCCGGTGTTTGAATTGTCAGCAGGCTAAGTATGAGCATCAAATACCATGTGGTTTGTTCCAGAAGATTGAGATTCCTGAGTGGAAGTGGAAGCGTATCACCATGGACTTCGTTGTTGGACTCTCATGGACTCAGAGGAAGTTCGATGCAGTGTGAGTTATTGTTGATAGGCTGACCAAGTCAGCAAATTTCATTCCTATGGCAGTCTCCTACTCTTCCGAGAGGTTAGCTGAGATCTATATCTGGGAGATTGTTTGTCTTCATGGTGTGCCCAAGTCTATCATTTTGGATCGAGGTACGCAGTTTACCTCTCATTTTGGAGAGCAGTTTAGCGAGAGTTGGGAACACGGGATGAGTTGAGCACAACATTTCATCCTCAAATGGACGGGCAGTCCGAGCGGACCATTCAAATTTTGGAGGATATGCTCCGAGCTTGTGTTATTGACTTTGGAGGCTCGTGGGATTAGTTTTGCCTTTAGCAGAGTTTGCCTACAACAACAGCTACCAGTCGAGTATCCAGATAGCTCCTTATGAGGCTTTGTATGGTAGGCGGTGTCGGTCACCGGTTCGGTTGTTGGGTACGGATCTAGGATAGGATGCCTTGGACAAGGTTAGGATTATTCAAGATAGGCTTCGTACAACTCAGTCCAGGCAAAAGAGTTATGCCGACCACAAGGTTCGTGATTTGGTATTCATGGTCGGTGAACGAGTGTTGCTTCGAGTGTCACCTATGAAGGGCGTGATGAGATTTGGGAAGAAGGGCAAACTTAGCCCTAGGTTATTGGCCCGTTTGAGATTCTTGATCCAGTGGGAGAGGTGGCTTACAGACTTGCGTTGCCGCCGAGCTTATCAGTCGTGCATCTAGTGTTTCATGTGTCCATGCTTCGAAAATATCACGACGATCCATCCCACGTGTAAGATTTCAGCACTGTCCAGTTGGACAAGGACTTGTCTTATGAGGAGGAGCCGGTAGCTATTCTAGACCGGCAGGTTCGTCAGTTGAGATTGAAGAGTTTTCCTTTTGTTCGTGTTTAGTGGAGAGGTCAACCCGCTGAGGCATCGACCTGGAAGTACGAGTCCAATATGCGGAGCCGTTATCCCCATCTTTTCCCCGACTCAGGTACTTCCTTCTTCTGTCCGTTCGAGGACGAAGGGTTGTTTTAGAGGTGGAGGATGTGATGACCCAAAAGGTCATCTCTTATTTTAAAAAGTAAATTCTGCATTTTGAGGCCTTAAAACCCTCTTTCAGCATCACCTCGATTTACGTGCATAGTCCGGGCGCGTAGCCGGAAAGCCATTATTTGAAAATCTGTATAAAATGGTAAATTTTGACTTTAAAATGGATTTAAGTTGATTTCGGTTAACATTTTGGGTAAACGGACCCAGACTTGTGATTTGACCGTCCCAGAGGGGCCGTAGGAAAATATGGGACTTGGGCGTATGCACGGAATCGAATTCCGAGGTCCCAAGCCCGAGTAATGAATTTTTAAAGAAAAATATTTTTTTGAATTATTTATGAATTTTGGAAATGAAATGTGTTTAAAACTTGATGGTATCGGGCCCGTATTTTGGTTCCAGTGCATGGTACAGGTCTTATATGTGATTAAAGATAAGTATGTGAAATTTGGTAAGAAACGGATTTGAACGACGTGAATCAGACTGTATTTGTGAAAATTGGAAAATTTGAAGTTCTTAAGAAATTTCATGATTTTGATGCTAAATTCATAGTTGTTGATGTTATTTTGGTGATTTGAATGCATGAATCCGTATGAAGTTTTTAGGTTGGTGTACATGTTTGGTTTGGAGCCTCGAGGGCTCGGGTGAGTTTTGGATAGGCTACGGGGTGGAATTTGGACTTAGGAAAATTGCAGGTTTTCAGCTGGTATGATCAAGTCTGCAGGCTTCGCAAATGCGAGAATTCAATCGCAAATGCGAACAAAGGCCTGGGCAGGCCTGATCGCAAATGCGACCATTTGGCTCGCAAATGCGACGCCTGCTTCGCAAATGCAAACCCCTCAGAAATAAGGGGTGGTCGCAAATGCGATAAATTTCTTCACAAATGCGAAGGTCTCAAAATTCTGAAGGGTTCGCAATTGCGAACCACAGTCGCAATTGCGACATCAAAGACTTGTAAATTCATAACTTAGACGCATTTTAACCATTTTTCACTCTTTCAAAACCAAAATACTCTTGTAAGTCAATTTTAACTCGTTATCTTCAATCATTAACATCTTTTCATATGATTTCAACTCAAAGTCAATGATTTTCATGGGGGGAAATTGGGTGTTTTGGGTAGAACCTAGGTTTTTTCAAAAATTGGGGATTTGGACCTCAATTTGACGTCTGATTTCAAAAAAATTATATATTTGAGTTTGTGGGGAATGGGTAATCGGGTTTTGGTTCGAACCTCGGGTTTTGATCACGTGGGCCCGGGGCAATTTTTAACCTTTTGGGCAAAATTTTAGAAAACTCATTTTCATGCATTACAATTGATTCAATTAGAATTTATTGATGTAATTAAGTAACTTGTGGCTAGATACGAGTAAATTGGTGGTGGAATCAAGAGGTAAAGTGATAGTAGAGACTTCAATTGTGTTCGTGGCAGCGAGGTAAATGTTTGGTCTAACTTTAGCTTGAGGGATTAGGAGTTGTGCCTTATTTGGTATGTGCTATTTGTTGAGTACGACGTATAGGCATGGTGACGAGTATCTATACGTTGGTGTCAATCATGCCCGTGAGTCTTATACTATGATTAATGTGACTCTGTTTCGTATTGTTCATGCTCTATATGATATTTTCTATTAAGGGATATGACTTGTGGAAGCATTATTGTTAATTGAACATGGTAGAGCGTTGGCACAAGTTGAGAATTTAATTGTTGAACATGGTAGAGCGTTGGCTCAAGTGGAGAATTGAATTGTTGAACATTGTCTCAAGTTGAGAATTGAATCGTTGAACATTGGCTCAAGTTAAGAATAGAATTGCTGAACATTATAGAGCATTGGCTCAAGTTCTAAATTGAGTTGTGAAGTAAATGTGAAAGAATAAAGGAGAGAGAGAATCATGGTATTGTCTCCCTTGCCGGGATGTTATTGTTTTGATATTGTTTCCCTTGCCGGGATTTGATTGTTTTACTATTGTTCCCTTGCCGGGTTTTGATTGTTTTACTATTGTTCCCTTGCCGGGAAGCATTATTGTTAATTGAACATGGTAGAGCGTTGGCACAAGTTGAGAATTTAATTGTTGAACATGGTAGAGCGTTGGCTCAAGTGGAGAATTGAATTGTTGAACATTGTCTCAAGTTGAGAATTGAATCGTTGAACATTGGCTCAAGTTAAGAATAGAATTGCTGAACATTATAGAGCATTGGCTCAAGTTCTAAATTGAGTTGTGAAGTAAATGTGAAAGAATAAAGGAGAGAGAGAATCATGGTATTGTCTCCCTTGCCGGGATGTTATTGTTTTGATATTGTTTCCCTTGCCGGGATTTGATTATTTTACTATTGTTCCCTTGCCGGGATTTTATTGTGATTTCATTTATTTGGTTGCCCTTATTTCTTGTGATTGTTGTTTGGGTGAGGAAGAGTGTTAAAGCACGAAGGGTGATGCCGTGTATGATTTGTGAGGAAAGAGTGTAAAGCACGATGGGTAATGTCGTGCCGCATGATGTACAATTTCTGTGCCGATTATACTGATTACATGGTGAGGACGAGAGTAAAAGCATGAAGGGTGATGCCGTGCACATTTTCATTACTTGATTGCTTTGGTGAGGATGAGAGTAAAAGCTCGAAGTGTGATGATGTGCACTTGTCCTTGATTTTCTTGATTCTTGCTGATAAATTGAATTATGTTGTCCTTTACGTTTATTTATCGATTTTCTGTTGTTACTTGATTCTATTTTGATGTTATAGGTTCCCTTACCCTATTTGCCTTGTGATTGTTTCTTGGGTGAGGAAGAGTAGGTGATGCCGTGTATTATTTTGGTGAGAGAGTGTTAAAGCATGAAGGGTGATGTGGTGTATTGTCTTGGTTAGAGAGTGCTAAAGCACGAAGGGTGATGCCGTGCACTTGTCTTTGATTTCCTGATTTTTATTAATAACTGAGTTATGGTTTCTCTACATTTAATTATTGGTTTCCTTTTGAAACTTGTTGTACCCCGCACCATGATTCCCCCTTCCTATTTTCAATTGAACCGTGGTGATCCTCATATTTATTTGTTGTTCATCTGTTATTATTCAATGTCCCCACAGCATGTTACCCCCTCCCATACTTAACTGTACATTTCTATTTTTCTTTTCCGCTGTATATGATTTAACTGCACAGGTTTATTTGGTAGTCTGGTCCTAGCCTCATCACTACTTCGTCGAGGTTAGGCTAGGCACTTACCAACACATGGGGTCGGTTGTGCTGATATTACACTCTACACTCTTTTGTGTAGATCCCGGTGCTGTAGACTTTGAACCGCGGTGAGATTGTTGTTTCTTGTTCATCAGGCAACCCGAGGTAGTCCTGTAGGCGTCCGCAGATCTTGGCGTCTCCTTCTATCTACTATTCTTGTTTCTTTCATGTATTTCAAGAGACAGTGTTGTATTTACTTCTTTCATACCTTTATTTGTAGTACTCCTAGACAGTCTGTGAAGTTGTGACACCTGTCGTGGGTAGATTTGTTATAGATTGGTATTAGTAATATTATTAAAACTTTACAATGCAGCCTTCCGCTTATTCAATTCTGTTGTTATCTAATTGTTGGCTCTTAACTGTTATCGGATTAAAAATGGAAACAAGGTAAATAGTTCAGTTGGTTGGCTTGCCTAGCTTTCACTAGTAGGCACCATCATGAATCCCGATGGTGGGAAATCCGGGTCGTGACAAATTTGTATGATGGACGTGGAGATCCAATAGCACATCTAAGGGGTTATTGCAGTGAAATGAGAAGTGTTGGCGAGAAAGATAAGTTGTTGATGGTGTATTTTAGTGAGAGCCTGACCGGGGCAGCTTTGGAATGGCATACTCGTCAAGATATCAGTAAGTGGCATACATGGGATGACATGGCTCAAGATTTTGTGCGACACTTTCAATACAATATAGACATTGTCCCAGACCGCTCCTCCCTTTCTGGGATGGAGAAGAAACCCAAGGAAAGTTTTAGAGAGTTTTGGCTCAGATGGAACGAACAAGTTGCTCGGGTCAGTTCTTCGATCGATAGAAAAGATGTTGTTGAGTCCCGCCAATGACAGGATCCAGTAGGCATTCTTGCTAAACGTTTTCAACCTCAATACCGACCCCATGAATATCCTCGTACTCTAGATAATCCTTCCTAGGTCTACTTTCCTCCACAAAATCACCAAGGTCATGCCTCACCTTCCCAGTACTCCATCCACAATGCACCGCCATATGGTCCATACCCACGAGACCCGCAATGGTTTGCACTACCTCCACAAATATCGTACCCGCCTCCTCAAGCATGTCAACCACCTACAGCGTAGGAGGTTCCAACTGAGGCCGGAGTACAAAATGAAAAGACAGTAGGAAAAAGAAAAGACTTTCACTCGTATTGGAGAATCATATGCCAGTTTGTTCCAAAAGTTGAGGCAATTGGACATGTTGAAGCCGATTCAGATAAAAATGTCGAACCCTCTTCCAAAGAGTTTTGATTATTATCAAAGGTGGGCATATTGCTCTAATTCCTCGGGGCACAACATAGAAAGGTGTTGGAATTTGAAAAGAGCGGTCCAGAAGCTTGTTGATACAAGTGACATTATCGTGCAAAATCCAGATGCAGCGGATACTAGCCAAAGTCCATTGCCTGTTCATAATGAGACGCATAAGGTGGGCATGATTTGTGTTGAAAATAAATATGAAAACTCTTCTAAGTTACTTGGAAGGCCACTTGCTGCAAAGTTTTCAGCGCTATCAGTCTCGGTTCCAAAAGTTGATATTAAGAATGAGTTGGCAAAAGGGACCTAAAAGCAATTTGCTAAGGTCAATGTGATGGAGACTTGTGAAGGTTCTAGTACTGTTGATGCGGAACTCAGTGGCTAAGATGTTGAGCTTGGTAATTGGAAAGACACTACTTTCTTGGCTAGCTAGAGAGGAGTCTTGGTGGTTCATTTTGTTGTCATTTCTGTTGTCCGAGTTATTTCAGGGTTGTAATCCGGATATTATCTTGTGCCTTAAACCCTTCTATCCTTTTTATTTTGCTTAGTTCCTTTAGTCGTAGTAACTCATTTAGTGTTATCTAGGTCTGTTCCAGGGTTGTAACCCCAATTTAGTTTGTTTGTTTCATTGTTCAAACCTTTCACCATTTTTCTAATGCAATTTTCTATTTTCTGTTATTTCTAGTCATTTTTTTTTGTTTAGTCCTCTTTTCCTTTATAGTTATTTTCCTGTTGATTCTAGTGACATGACATGCACACATAATTCCCAGCTTTGTTTTAAAAGTTAGTTTAGTCATGAAGCAATGAAACAATTTTGAAGATGATAGGGACGTTTGAGGGAAATAAGTACAGATTTGGACATTTTGAGATTATTTAAAGCCCGAACTGTGTGAAACTGGGGCAGATAATTTGGGAAGTTAATAGGATGACAAGAATTCGTTAAAGGAAAATGCATCCCGGATGATTTGAAGCAAAAAACTTTGAGTTCAAGTGCATCTCAAGTTACAAGATAAAGTCAAGAAAGTTTTTTCCGAAGAGGATATCCATTGTGAAGAGGGAATCATCCAACGAGGGTTTTGTACTTGACAAGGCACTAAAAAGAGTGGAAGCCATATTAGTGATACCAATGTCGATGCTGCAAAATAAATGCTATGCATGATCTTTGTTTTCATTTTCAAGTTGCATATGTTATACTTGGTGTTCTTAGAGATTGAGAGACCCTCTTTCAGTTATCCAAACACTTTATACCCTTTGGTACCCCTTTTGAGCCTGTACTGATTTCTTTAACCTCCCCTCTTTTGGAATCAACTTAGAGTCGTACGAAAAAAAAAAGGTTCATGTATCCATAGGTCTATTTTAGAAAATTCATTCCAAAAGGAAAATTCAAAAAAAAGAGAAAAAATAGAATTAAATAAAAAAAGAGAAAAAGAAAAAAAAGGAAGGAAAAAGAAAAAAAGAAAAAAAGAAAAAGGAAAATAGTAACAAAAAGTAGTCTTGTGAACTACGTTTGACCTGATTCTTGCCACCACAAGATACGTAGGCAGCCTTACGGTTCAGTCATAACAAATAAAATATTTCATAATCCCACAAAGTCGATAGTGGGGTAGTATTTCTTAGAAATTACATCTTACAAAGAAAACGAAAAAAAAAGAATCAAATTCCCTTGTTGTAGAAATTGGGGCAAAGTTGTTAGAATGGATTCCAAAAGCTGTAAATAAATTAACCATGTTGTCTTAGTTATTTTGAGCCTTTATGATATCCTTTCTTTCTAACCCTGTACAAAAGCCACATTACAGTCTAAAAAAGACCTCCTAGATAATCTTTGAGAGTGCTGAGTTTAGACTGCCAAGAGTATATGATATTTTTACCATGGTTAATGCCTTGTCATCTGCAGAATCATAGGAAATAAGAAGAAAAGAACAAAATGAGAGAATCTTATTGGTGAAAACCTTCACAAGCACCATAAGGCGATGGTGAGTTGAGAGAAAGAACAAAATGAGAGAGGCTTGATGGTGAAAACCCTTCGGGCACTACAAGTCGAATAAGGATCGTGAATCAGATTGGATAATCTGAGCATTGAAGCCCAATTTCACGGTTTAGGGATATAACAAGAGTTGAACATCAGACTTGCTTGAAAGATTAGGCCACTTAATCCAAAGGTGCATGTCATGGACATTAGAGTTGGCATCCACATCTTATAAGTTTCCACTCTGTAGTTTTCCTGTTAGGAATCATCTTTTTCCATTGTCCTTACTCTGTTCCTTTTGTATTGTTTACTTCCTGAGTCTGTTTGGTTAGAACAAGTGAGAAATGACTTCAAAATTTGCTACCAGCTTTCCAATTGCACAAAGCAAAGTCTGGCTAGTATATCAAAGTGGTTTAAGTCAGGAAAGAACAGTATGCGCACTGAGTGGGTGGCAATCGACGTGCATTGGGATTCATGTGAAACACAAAGGTTCAGTATATGTCAATTCATGAGCACAATGCAATAGATAGAGGGTGTTGGGTTTGAACAGATCAAAAGTATTTTCTGTGATAAGGTTGACAGAGAAAGTGGTTAACCAACAACAACCAAGGTCGTCCAAGTGGAAATCAAAGTTATCATAGCAAGTGAAGGAGCAATAGACCTCAAGGCCAAGGCCAGTGGTTTAAGTATGGAAAGAACAATATGCACACTGAGTGGGTGGCAATCGACGTGATTTGGGATTCATATGAAATACAAAGGTTTGGTATATGTCAATGCATGAGCGCAACGCGACAGATAAATGGTATTGGGTTTGAATGGATCAGAGGTATTTTCCGCAATAAGGGTGACAGAGAAAGTGGTTAGTCAATAAACAAGCAAGGTCTTTCGAGTTGAAATCAAAGTTATCATGGGAAGTGAAGGAGCAATCGCCCTCAAAGTCAAGGCCACAAACCAACCACCATGTTTCAACTCACAAGTTTTCTTTGTTTGAAACAGGGACAAAGACTATGTCCACATCAAAGCTTGGAAGCTTCAATTTTTCAAGTCTCGTGCCCAACTTTTGTCAGCAAAAAGGCGGTTTGAGAAGGGGAAAGGAAATTTGTTCGATCTGCAGGAACCTCCATGAGGAAAGCATGGTTCAGAAGCAAGGAATTTTGTTCGTTCAGGAAGAGAGCATGGCTCAGGTAAGTTCATTCTCGACTTTTCAGGACCCTCATGGATAATAGGATTTAGTTTTAAGTTTGTAAGACCTTCATAGATAATAAGATTTAGCGTACGTTTTACCTTTAGGAAATAGAATTTAGCATTGAAGTTGTCACTCTTAAGATGAGATTTAATTTTAAATTTCCAGGGCCCTCCTGGATAATGGGATTTAGCTTTTAAATTCATAGAGCTCTTTCAGATAACGTGATTCGATTAACACTCACAGATGTTCCCGGTACCAAACTCGGGCAGAAATGTTTCTTTTGTTTTTTCTGTTTTGTTATAATCAGGCACCACCTAGAGAACAAGGGAATACAGTTCAAGTTTTGGCAATCAGGCACCCACCTTGAGAACAAGAGAATACAGTTCAAGTTTCGGTAATCAGGCGCCCACCTGGAGAACAAGGGAATATAGTTTTGTATTTTTGAGAATCAGGAACCCACCTGGAGAACAAGGGAACACAGTTCAAGTTTTTGGCAATCAGGCGCTCACCTGGAGAACAAGGGAACACAGTTCAAGTTTTGGCAATCAGGCGCCCACCTGGAGAACAAGGGAATACAGTTCAAGTTTTGGTAATCAGGCGCCCACCTGGAGAATAAGGGAATAAAGTTCAAGTTTTGGTAATCAGGCGCCCACTTGGAGAATAAGGGAATAAAGTTCAAGTTTTGGTAATCAGGTGCCCACTTGGAGAACAAGGGAATACAGTTCAAAGTTTTGGTAATCATGCCCACCTGGAGAACAAGGTAGCACAGTTCAAGTTTTTGGCAATCAGGCGCCCACCTGGAGAACAAGGAAATTTTGTATTTTTGAGAATCAGGCGCCCACCTGAAGAACAAGGGAACACAGTTCAAGTTTAGGCAATCAGGCGCCCACCTATAGAACAAGGGAATACAGTTCAAATTTTGGAAATCAGGCGCCCACTTGGAGAAAAAGGGAATACAGTTCAAGTTCTTGGAAATCAGGCTCCCACCTGAAAAATAAGGGAATATAATTCAAGTTTTGGCAATCAGGCGCCTACCTCGAGAACAAGGGAACATAGTTCATGTTTTGGCAATCAGGCGCCCACCTAAAGAACAAGGGAATACAATTCAAGTTTTGGCAATTAGGCGCCCATCTGGATAACAAGGGAATACATTTCAAGTATCTATCAGTAGCAGGCACCCACCTGGAGAATAAGGGAAGTCATTTCAGAGTTCAATTCAAGTTAGAAGTAGCAGAATCTCACGGCAAGAATGCGGGTCAACAGTCCGAGATGACCAACAGAAGTAGTCTCAATCCAAAATATAAAAAAAAAGGTGGAAAAAAAGAAAAGTGAATCCAAAATACAGAAGCAGAGAAAGATGTGAACTGCTCAAGACGTGGTTGAAGTCACAAGCACTACATGTCCGGTCTTGATCCGAAAAGCTAAAGAAGAGCGAGCTAGCACTTGCAGCTAACAATCGCCAAGGTTCAAATCTAAAGTCTGCATGAAGAACCATTCAAGACTCAAAATCAAGCTTCAGAAGACTTATAGATAGGAATCTTGTAACTCGTAGTTGATAGTCTTAGCTAGTCTTTTTTATTTTTTAATTTTTGATGTAATAACATGACCGTGGACCGGAATCTCGACGGAACGACACCTCGACGGGCTCTCCACCTTGGTATACTCCATCATTGTTCCTACCTTTGAACTACACGTGGTCTGATTCCTTTATAGCCAAGGATATGTAGGCAACTCAGATATCAGGGCTCGGTCATATTCTCCTTTCTCTTAGTTTTTGGTCTCCCTAAATAAGGGTCGGGTCAAAAAACCTGTCTAGTCGTTCTTTGTCTGAAAACTCTTCGCATTCCAAGTCAAAGAGGCGTAGCTGTAGACATGTGATTTTTGAACCTCCCCAAGATTTTTTATATTTTAGCATATAAATATTTAGTTTAGACCTAATATCTCTATTTCAACTAATTTTGAATCTTTTACTTTATTTCGTCACAAAAACATGAAAATTACAAAAATATTTCAGTTTATGTATATTTCATAAATTTAAATAAAAAAATTATACAAAAATAGTACCTTATTTTTATTTATATATAATCTTGAAAACACAAAAATAGTTTCATATTTTAATATAGTTTAGTTTAATTAATTAAGATTAGTTTTATATTTTTATATATTATAAATTGTATATTTAGAGGGAAGAGTTAGTTTGGGTTGGTTTATCCCATTTTAATCTTGTAGTCCATTTTTTTAGTTTTTGGCCCAATTTTATGGCGCAATAGTACCAAATCCATACCCCCTTAACCTAAAAACCCTTTCTATATAACCAAAAATTAGCCTAAAAACACCTAGACCCCTAGATCCTAAGAGGGAGAAACGATCTGCCATTTTCAACACCAAGGATACCCCCCCCCCCCACGTTCATCTTCTTCTCCAAGATCACCCCAATTTCCGTTAAAGAAGACCGGCCACCAACCTAAGAAAGGAAAAGGCATCCTATTAAATCCTCCATTCTAGAGGATATCCACCGCTACTGCCACCGGATTTCACCACCGGTTGGCAGTCACCTTACCTCCCTGGACTACGCCGGCAGTGACCACCATCACCGACGACCCCTCCATCTCCCAACAGCCTTTCTCCACCACTGTTTCAACCTCGAAACTATCCAGACTCTAGCTAAAACACACCCAAACTTCAGCCATGAAACAATCTTAAATCAGTCACAAAAAATCATGTAAAAATTGGCTCCCCCGCTAGAGTGAAGAGGAGTTTCGAGAGAGGTGTTCGAGGTCGCCGTTCAAGTTTACAGTGAAATTTCTGTTCTGAGTTTTATTGACAGAGTCTTACCTTTGCTAATAGATCGATACTCCTTTGTACAAGTCTGCCTTTAGCAATATCAAAGAAAGCTTACTTCTTTGAGGTTCATTCTTGTCTTTTTGTTTCTCTTTTTCTTTTCTTCAAGTTTTATTAACTTATATGCCTACAAGATCTTGTTTGTTAATATACTATGGATTCGTATTGAATATCCTATGTTTTTGTTTGTGGATTCTACTTCATGGACTATTAAATTAGAATTTGTTTGTATGATTATCGTCTATATGTGCTAGAGAAGGAAATTGAAGAAATATTTTACTTGAAAGTTTGGTAGAAATTTAATTGCTTGTTAATTTGAATTAAGACTTAATGTGATTAAATTAATGAGATACCTATTTAAGTGGTATTAGTTATAATTGTAACCAAGTATGGGCTCATTTATGTCCATATGCTTGTATCATAGTTACTTTGCATCAGTGAGCTTTTTAAGTTTATAGTGCATACCAAACATTCGGAAACGCACAAATAAGTTTCACGTTATTTTAACGGTGCCAATTACCATATTTGAGATTGAGCTGCGTGCGAAACGACTTTTGAACATCGTAACTTGCTTTAGGTGCAATTAATAATAAATCATTGTGATTACGAGTATGGTTCCCGTGACGTAGTTGTGACACATAATTTCTAAATTTGGGGGTCCATTTATGTGACTCGTCCACAACTTCTAATAATGTTAATAAATTAAACATGTTGTAGATCGTGGATACAGTTCCTGTGACACGATTCGCAATGTGTACCAAACAAACAAGTGTACGACAATCGTAACTTGTTCCAGAATAATTTCATAAATAGTTAAAAATGGTTAAAAAGTTAAAAATGCACGTAGGTTTTAAATGTGTATTAATCAGATAATTAGGCCAATAATAACAGTTGAGTGACTGTGCTAAAACCACAGAACCCGGGAATGCCTAATACCTTCTCTCAGATTAACAGAATTCCTTACACAGATTTCTGTGTTCACAGACTGTAAAACAGAGTCAATCTTTCCTCGATTCGAGATTTAAACCGGTGACTTGAGACACCATAAATTATCCCAAGTGGCGACTCTGAATTTAATATAAATAATCCCGTTTTGATTGTCACTTAAATTGGAAAAAGTCCCTTATATACCCCTTTTGGGGGTGTGAAAAAGGAGGTGTGACAAACCCCATCACTAATAATGGCCCTTGGAGTACCAAACCTTGTAAAGATGTTCTTCTTCAAAAATGCCACCACACTTCGAGCTTCATTGTTGGGTAAAACAACGACTTCAACCCATTTTGAAATATAGTCCACAACTACCAAAATGTAAGTGTTCCCATAAGAGCTCACAAGCGGTCCCATAAAATAAATACCCCAAACATCAAAGATATCAATTTCCAAGATGGTAGTAAGGGTCAACTCATTCTTCTTAGAAATTCCACCTACCTTTTGGCATTCATCACAACGCTTGACAAGCTCACTAGCGTCTTTCTAGAGAGTTGGCCAATAGAATCCACAATTCATAACTTTTGTAGACGTTCTAGCTCCACCATGGTGACCAACATACGGTGAAGAGTGGAAAGCCTCAAGAATTCCTATTTGTTCTTCCTCCAGCGCACATCGCCGAATCACTTAATCAGTACATATCCTAATAAGATATGGCTCATCCCAATAATAGTCATGGTCGCTCATAAGATAGTTGGCTAAATAGGCAAACCATGGCATCCCGGTCATTGAAACCGCTAGGAGTTGCTCGTAGGGAAATGAATTATTGATCTCAAGGCCGTCATGTGGCCTTGCCTCCTCCTCCAATCGGGACAAATGGTCTGCCACTTGATTTTCACTACCCTTTCAGTCTTGAATCTCCAGATCAAACTCTTGCAATAGAATTACCCACCGCATTAACCTTGCCTTAGAATATTTTTTGCTCATCAAATATCAAAACGTCGCATGGTCGGTGTGAACAATCACCTTAGTACCCATCAAATACGACCCGAACTTCTCCAAGCAAAAAACAATAGCAAGTAGCTCCTTTTCGGTCATTGTGTAGTTGGCTTGGGCATCATTCATGGTCATGCTAGCATATTAGACCGGATGGAAGATTTTTTTTATTCTTTTCCCCAACACTGCTCCAACCTCAACATCACTAGCGTCACACATGAGCTTAAAAGGCAAGCTCCAATACGGTGCGGTGATAATAGGAGCAGTAGTCAACTTGAACTTAAGCAATTCGAATGCCTTCATAAAATCTTCATAGAAATGGAATTTGGCGTCCTTCTCCAAAAATTTGCACAATGGGTTCACCACAGTGGGAAAGTCATTGATGAATCAGCGATAGAAATCCGCATAACCCAAGAAGATCCTCACTCCCTTCACGGATGTAAAGGGAGGGAGTTTGGAGATCCCCTCAATCTTGGCCTTGTCGACCTCAATACCATGCTTTGAATTTTTGTGGCCAAGGACAATGTCTTCCTCGACCATAAAGTGACACTTCTGCCAGTTCAACACCAAATTTGTCTCCTCACATCTAGCCAATACCCTATCCAAGTTTTTCAAACAATCTTCAAATGAATTACCAACAATAGAAAAATCTTCCATAAATATCTCAAGAATATCTTTCACCATGTCGGTAAAAATAGCCATCATACACCGCTGAAAAGTCGTCGGTGCATTACACAAACCAAATGGCATCCGCGAGAATGCAAAAATTACCATAGGGGAAAGTGAAAGTGGTCTTCTCTTGGTCCTCAAGAGCAATAAGAATTTGATTGTACCCGTAGTATCCATCAAGAAATCAATAAAAAGCATGTCCGGCCAACCTGTCAAGCATTTGGTCAAGAAATGGAAGCAGGAAATGATCTTTCCGAATGAATTTGTTGAGCTTCCTATAATCCATGCACACTCTCCACCCGGTGATAGTTCTTGTTGGGATCAATTCATTCTTGTCATTTCACCACAGTCAAGCCCCGTTTCTTTGGGACACATTGCACTGGAGAGGTCCACGAGCTATCGAAAATGGGGTACACAACCCCGACATCCAACCACTTGATTATCTTTTTCTTCTCCACCTCTTGTATTGCTTCATTTAGCAATGTTTAATGGAGGATTTGGCACCCTCCCTCAAAATAATATTATGCGTGCAAAAGGTGGGGCTTATGCCCCAGATATCCACCAAAGTCCAACCGATTGCTCTTTTCCTCCTTTGTAGCACCTCCAATATGGACTCTACCTGCATGTTAGTTAAGCAAGAAGAAAGGATAACCGATAAAGTAGAAGAAGGGCCAAGGAATTCATACCTAAGATGTGGAGGCAATGGATTTAACTCCAAAGTGGGAGGCTCCTCGATTGAGGGCTTTGTTGGAGGAGTCTTCTAGTTTTCAAGATCCAAAGATAGCTTGCTGGGCTCATAAATGTACGACCCCATGCCTTGTAATGCATTCACTTTCTCCACATAGCCTTCTTTCTCCTCAACATCATCATGATTGAGCAAAACGGCTTCCAAACTATCCTCAACATTCGTTGTGGCACTAGCATCATCAATAATCACATCGGTGACCAAATGCAAGAACGAACACACTTCATTACTATTCATTTGCCTCATAGATTTGCACACATGGAAGACCACCTTTTCGTCACCCACCCGGAAAGTGAGCTCACCAGCTTCCAAATCAATAAGAGTTGTCCCCGTAGCAAGGAAAGGTCTACCCAAAATGATAGGCACCTCATAGTCCACTTCATAGTCAAGAATCACAAAGTCTGCCGGGAGAATAAACTTGTCAACTCGAACCAACACATCATCAATAATACCCAAAGGCCTCTTCATTGTTTGATCCGCTATTTGTAACCTCATGGATGTGGGTCTTGGTTGCCCAATTCCCAAAGTTTTGAATACCGAGTAGGGCATCAAGTTGATACTCGCCCCAAGATCACATAATGCTTTGGCAAAGTCGGCACTCCCAATAGTGCAAGGGATTGTGAAAGCACTCAGATCTTCCAATTTCAGATCCATTGAGTGCACAATAGCACTCACTTGATGAGTCATCTTGATGGTCTCACAATTCATTGATCTTTTCTTTGTTACCATGTCTTTCATGAACTTGGCATATCCCGGCATTTTTTCCAAGGCGTCAACCAACAACACATTAATAGACAAACTTTTCATCATATCAATAAACTTTTTGAATTGGTTTTCACTATTTTTCTTTGCAAGCCTTTGAGGCTATGGAGGAGGAGGCCTTAGCATTGGTGCCTTAGCCTTTGGCACTACCGGTTCCGGCATGTCAATCATGTGTTCCCTAGACGGGTTCACTTCTTCTTGTGTCTCCTCCACACTCTCATCAATATCAATTCTCACTTCTTCATTAGCTTGAACCACATTTCTTGGAGTTTCATCTTCTTGAACCACAACATTATCATCCACAATTCTTCTTTGATTTGAAGTGGTTTCATCTCCACCTTTTCCACTTCTAGTAGTCACGACCATAGCATGTCCCGTATTATTCCCACCATTCTGGTTCACCACCATATCACTAGGTAGTGCCCCCTTGAGATGAGTGTTTAAAGCTTGTGACATTTGGCCTAATTGAACCTCCAAATTGCGAATAGAAGTGTTGTGAGAGGCTAATTGAGCATTGGAGTCGGCATTATTCTCCATCATCTGTTTAAACATATTCTCAATTCTACCCATTTTATTATTAGAGGAGCTCGGACATTGAGAAGGATAGGGAGGTGGATTTCTTGGTTGTTGGAACATCGGGGGCTTTTGAAAACCCGGCCCCCGGTTGTTGTTGTTGTTGTTCCACCCACCTTGGTTATTGGCTCCCTAATTGCTTTGATTGTTGCCACCCCAATTGCCTTGATGATTACCTCCCCAATTGCCTTGGTTACCTTGATTATTTCAATTGCTTTGATTATTATTTCCACCACTCTAATTGCCTTGGTGGCCTTGCTTGTTCCAATTTCCTTGCGACTGCCAATGTTGTTGATTTTGTCCCTGAGCATTATTTCTTTGGCCTTGATAATTGTTGACATATTGAACTTCTTCTTCTTGCTCATTGAATGAATCACATAGATCATAACCACTATCATCTTGCATGAATTGTTCCGGATGGATTCTCATTTGTTGACCTTGTTTCTGTCTCTTGTTCATCATCATATCTACACCTTCCATCACATTCACTTGTTTCAGCCCTTAAACTTGTTGAAGCTGAGCTTTGGCCAATTGGTTCATTGTAGTTGTCAACTCTGCAATAGCTCGCCCATGATCATGTACTTCTTTGTTTAGGTGAATGACATTAGGTTCACCTTATGGAACATTGGCTCTACTTTACCACGCCGATGAGGTATCCGCCATCTCATCAAGAATTTCACAAGCTTCGACATATGGCGTGTTCATGGAGTTCCCCCCGGCGAGTTGGTTAACCACAAATTGATTTGTTATGTTGACCTGCCTATAGAAGGTTTGTTGGATCATGGCCTTGGTTATATCATTGTTCGGGCACTCTTTAACCATGCTACGATATCTTTCCCAAATCTCATGCAATGGATCATTGGTTTCTTGATTAAATGCAAGAATCTCATCCCCAAGTGTCACCATATGTCCCGGAGAGAAGAATTTGGCAATGAATGTTTCCGCCAACTCATCCCAAGTGTGGATGGAATGATTGGGCAATCTCTCTAACCAGTCCAATGCCTTTTCCCGTAGAAAAAAGGGAAATAGCCTCAACCGCAGTGCATCCTCAGAGACATTTATTTGCTTGATCCCCCAACAAGTATCGACGAACCCCTTGAGATGCTTATAGGTATTTTGACTCGGAGCTCCGGTGAAAAATCCCCGTTGCTCAAGTAGCGTAAGCACCATATTGGTGATTTGGAAGTTGTCTGTCCTAATGCAGGGCAGGACTATAGCACTTGAATAACCCTTGTTCGGTAGTTGTCGATGAGTTGCTACTCTTGGTGGAGGTGGGGGAGGGACGGGAATATTATCTTGAGGCGCGCGGCCTCGTCCATTTGCTTGAGGTTCAAGAGGAACCTGATCCATTTGGTCATCATCCATATCCTCCCCCATTGGAAAATTCCCAATGGGCTTGTTGTTGAGAGCCATTTTCGTACCTAAAAGCAATTCATAAACAAAATTAGTAACTTGGAAGGAAAAGAAGACAAAGCCCACAAAAACTTAGATATATAGCTAAATCTGTTTAACTCTCCAGCATTGACGCCAAAATTTGATGTCGCCCAAACTCACACCACAGATATAGGTAGTGAGGCAGTCGAAGCAATAATAAAACCCAACGCAAGTCTGGGTCGAATCCTCAGGGAGTTAGAATTGGGATTAGGTATATATTTAGTGCAACTGTATGATATGCCTCAAATTACACTTCCACATTCTTATTTGTTGTTTTTACTTTTACTTTAAGCTATTGATTGCAAATATGAAACTAGGAGACAATATTTTTGGTTTTGGTTATTTTTCAAATGATAAAAGATCTAGGGTTATAACTTCCACCTAGCTGGTTATCTAACGAGTTGTAAACTCTAGGGCAAGTTTGATTAGTCGGGGTTGTAATATAGCAATCACATGCAATTACCCACTCTATGCCTCTCAGTAGTTTGAGTGATTTTGCCCAATTTGGCTTTTCCAAGTCCAAATGGGTATCGCACAAAACAAGTGATATATGCTCAAGTAGGGTCTTACTATCTCTAGATTTGACCCTTTAATTGGGGCTATAAATTTCTTGAATTCACTCCAATTTCTTGTTAGCCAAGTGTTCCTGGACTTAATCTCTCTTTCTCAAGTAGAGACTAAGTCAAATAGGCATGAATCAATGTTTGCAACCATTAATTCTTGAATTCAGGCACGAACTTGGCTAAGTATCATTAACCCTATCACAAATAAGCCCTAAATCAAACATCCATTAAGTACCCACACTAGGGTTGGGTCACAACCATAGCTAGAAATTTAGCTACTCATGAAAATGAAGAAATACAAGAAGATATTAAGATAGAATGCATAATAACTGATTAGAGAAAGAAAATCTAATGTTTAGAAGTGAATCTAGTATAAAATTACTCAAAACAGTAAAGAAAATGGCTCAGGTGCTCTCCCAAAAACTCAACTTAACCTAAAAATTACAAAAAGTTCTACTTATACTATGTTGAAAATATCTGACAAAAATTCCTCGGCGGAGGTTGTGTAGACCGCACATTTCTGAGAGCGGTCGCACTCGTGCTTCTGCGGCCGCACAATTATAGTACGGTCCACACTCCTTGAACTTGAGCTCTGGCTTTTACGCGACTTCTGCGGACCGCAAAAATTTGAGTGTGGTCGCGCTCTTGATTAGGCGGCCGCACAAAAGTGGTGTGGTGCGCATTTCTTCTTGATTCTAAAATTCCTTCTCTTTGATTCTTGTCTTCTGTGGACCACATAATTTTGAGTGCGGCCGCACTTGTCTTTCTGTGGCTGTACAATTATGGTGCGGTCCACATGCCTTCAACCTTCCTAAAAACCCAACTCTATGAATCTCCTTGTCTGCGGCCATACAATAATTCTACGGTTCGCACTGTAAGCCTTTTTGCCGTGTTTTGATTCTTGTTCACTTTTGACTCCTTTATGAGTTGATTTTGACTTCTTTGACTCGTTTCCCAACATTCCTGTACAAAAGTACATTTCATTAGTTCTCGGTAGTACATTTAAGCATTTTTGAGCTAAAACACAAGTAAAAGAGAGCAAATAAGCAGTTAAAATCCTACTTATCATGGATCCTAAGCTCTGACGAAGAAATTGTTCATTTCTTCTTCTTCTAGTGGTGGCCTCACCTTGGCTGCCTATGATATCTAACATCTCAAACTTAGGAGGTTCGTAACACTTCGGCAGTTCCATATTTGGCTAGATACACAAGTCTTCATAGTTCAAACCTTCAACGCCCTTCCCGCCTTCAACACTCTACACTCTTCCTCAATTTCTTTAGTTCCTCCACCATGTTTCAGATGAGCAGGTCCTTATCGGTTTGTTCAAGTATGTATAGGCTTTGCTGCGGAGTATGGGGTAAGGTTTTCACGTATATCGGGTTACCTTAGTATGTTCCTGGGACTTGGGCATATGGGTGATCATTGATCGAGATTTGGGGGAATCGGGGGTAAGTTGTGGTACATTTTAAGGGGTCTGATAAGTGGTGGTTTGCGGATACTGGGTTGGTTAATGGTGGTGTTTTTGAGGGGTTTGCATTGGTGGGGGGTTAAAGTTTTGAAAGGGTGCGGGATTATGATACCGATTTGTTGTGGGAGGATTTTGTGGAGCCATGGATGGTGGATTTAGGGTTTGGGTGTTTTGCGATGGTGTTTGATTATGAATGGTGGTGTTTTGATGGTTAACGTCAGGAAATTTTAGAGTAAGGGAGAGGTTTTCGAGATTTTGGACCTGCTGAAGCTCACCTTGTAGCTCCAAGATTTTCGGTTCCAAACGTAGGACCAGCTCATTATGTCCTGGCATACGTCGTCCATCTAGGATTTCAGCATATGCTATTGTAGCATTGTCTTTTCGATTACCACTTAGATCATCCATCTTCCATATGCCTTTGCCTTTGCTTTCGGGTCGCTAGGTGGTGGAGGGCCTCTGGATCTTGTGCGGTATGCTGATGATGCCAGAATTCATGAACCAACCATTAGGAATGGGAGTAATCAAAAGAAAGAAAACAAAAGGTAACCGAGTCGGTAAGACAAAGTAAAAGAGTGTTTGCAATATTTAAGTAGGTATCACGTAAGGTCATGCAATAATTCGCGTTCTAATTTGGGAACCTCATTGTGCCTGAGGTAGGCCTAAGCTACATATAGAGTTGGAGAAAATTTATGCCAACGTTGCCTCATTTCATTAATATGAAAATAAGCCAAATCAATCTTTCACTAAATCAAAATAATAACTATAAAGTCACTAATGACATTAAGCCTTATTACATCAAAATCTAACAAAATCTAATCTGGAAAGCAGCAAAGAACATTATCTCCTAGTCTACTTGGTCCCAGAAGGACCTTTTCCATGCTAGTCTCTTTTTACTCCATCAATCACATTTCCCAGATCGTGGATGTCGAGTAGAAAGTAAGCCATTTCCAGTTTCCCTCCTTCATCATAGTCCATGCCTTAACAATCCCAAAGCCTCTTTCTCATCTTTCCTCTAGCTCCATCAATTCTTGCTCTAGATGCTTTAAACTCTCTGTCGATTTATTTGCAATCTCCTTCCATTCCCTGATCGCCTCCATATCGACCTTATATTGTTCCAGATGCTAAGTTTTAGATTCGAACACCCTATTACATAGCCTCTTGTACTTCACATGTGCCTCAGCCACCTCACTATGATCCTATCTTTCAGATCGACCCCTGGTTTGACGTCCCCGGCTATGTTGTCTTCCAACCATGAGAGATAGTAGTACATGTGACTGGCGTGGTACCTTTCTGGTTTAATAGTCTCTCCCTCCATGATAATCTTTTGATTCCACATGTGTTGGGCTTCAAATGAATGGAACAACATCTCCTTTGAAATCTGCTTTATAATGAACCATGTTGGAAACCTGTGGTATGCCTTATTTCCTCCCAGCTTGCCTCATTACCCTTATAGGAGCATAAGGGTAGATGCTTCGCAATCTGATCGGTACCAAGTGAGTGGTTCCACTGGACCTGATAATGAACTCGCTACTAGGAAACCACTCAAACATCCAATGCACTTGCTCGTCTATCAGATTACTGAAGAAATGCACCTAGCCTACAACATTTTTAGGCTTTGCAAACCTGGCGATAATCTCCCCTCTGAAAGTGTTCTAGGAGCCAAACTTATAGTAAGAGATTACAACCCTTGAAGTGTCAGAACCCATGCTTGCATCGATTTAGAGCACAGTACATCTCGACTAAGATCACAGAGATGATAGTGTATTTCTACCCCCCGATACCCTCCATTAATGTCCTGACGACCATGGCTAAGCGATTGTGAATTATTCCCCTTGCATTGGAAAGATCAACAAACCCAAGAAACAGACTATGAAGACATAGACCCGACGGTGTACCCATCCCAAAAAGGTAATGGCTAACTCCTCATAATGTAAGCAATATGATTTGCTATGCCCATACTGCTCATTGAGAAATTCAAAGGGGAAGTATGATTTCTTCAGGTAGACCAGTTTGTCGTTCTTCTTATAACCCAGCATCTTTAAAAAACTACGTGGCGTGCAATTTTCTAGTACCAGTAGACCGGACTATCCCACAGTAACTTGGCGAAGACCCTAAGAGGTTACATGATACAACCTAATTATTCTATGTTCAAATAAATAAAGCGCAAAGAATAAACATATAAAGGAGGGGGTCCTAAATTTTTAGCATAAAGGATCACCTCGTACAACATAAATAATACTTTGCAACTCCCTTAGGGTAGGGGTTGCTCATATTATTCAGCTTGCACATACTATTATCTCCTGCTACCTAATTATTATGTTAAAGTTATTTACCTAAAGCACTCTAATTCAATTCTAAATTGTGTCCTATGTGTGCATTAGCCGTCCCATGCCTATGATCTAAGAGGCTTTAGACCTACTATTTGGGTGGTTCTATACTTTACTTAGGGTGCTAAAAATGATAAAACTAGGCACACATTCAAAACATGTAGTACTATGCACAAAGACAATAAACGGCTCAAGTTAGCCTCCACACATAAGCAACAAATGTACGCAGGCAGATTTTGCATTTGGTAGTAGACAATTTCAGAATTAAGACATCTTAGAATCGTTAAGTCCTACAGACATGGCTTCTATATGATTCTAATTTCAAGCGTCCTATAGGCAGGGCTGCTGTTTCAGACTATCGAATTTGCAAATTACAGGTATTATAAAACCTATAAAAATGATCTCTAAGTTGTTTGCGCAATGGGGTAAAAAAACCGTTTGAAAATTCAAAATTACCAGTGTTTGATTCTATAGGCATGCTAGGGAGGTTCTCTAATAGTTGGTATTTGAACTCAATTTTATCATACTTATTCCTATAGGATTGTTATCTAGGTGGAAGTGTAATAAAACAATAGAAGTAATCGATTAGTTAATCAATTAAAGACCTATAGACATAGCATCTAGATGAGCAAAGACATGTGTTAGTGTTATCCTATAGGCATGCCGTCTAATAGCACATAGAAGTAGGCATGGAAGTAGGTAAAACATTTACTTGAACAAACATGCTTTTTGGATAGTGTACGGATATTAGACAAGTTAAGTGAAGTGAATGACTTCCTATAGGCATGACTTCTATTAGTGTATAGAATTAAAGCATGTCAAACAAATAGTAGACGAAGAAAATAAATCCTATGGACAGGTTTTCTACCCACTTAGGCGAAAATTAAAGTATACCCGCTTCACTCATTTCACTAAATCCCAATTGTTTGTTTACAAATTATTACAGGCCAAGATAATGAGTACAAGTACAAATTTTACACAAGGAACAACTGCGGGCCCAAGAATAGGCCCAAATGAAAATAACCCAGTATTGCCTGGGCCTTCAACATGCTCTCTTTCATACGAATAATAGGCCTCAGATCCAAACGCACCTCAAACAGGAGAGTATGTCCATTTGCACAGCCCAAGGACATACATGAACTCATACCAAGCCCAACAATCACAGATTGACCACTTAACCAAATAAGCTAATGGACCACACATGGAAATCAACTAAACAGCCTTGAAGCAATACCTCATAGACACATAGTTGTACGACATTTAGCACGATGTATAAACACATTGACATTTCAGAAGAAAGAGTAACATAATTGATTAAGCAAAGAATAGGAGACTAGGAGAATCAATAGGCTTAATTTCAACATGGAAAACTAACAACATAGGTTAAATCATTAAGCAGGTGATAGCATGCTAAAGATAGACATAACATTAGGAGGGCTGAGGAGACATGACCCTTAGAGTTAACAGGGTAAGCATACCAAATACATACAAGATGCACATGTTAACCGTTCTAGTGTGATTCTAGGGTAGAGCATGGTTTAGAATTAGTCCAAAAGAGATTTTAAAGCTGTGAATCTAAGTCAGGAATGTCTAATAGAGTCATGGTCAGAGGATGAAATAGTAAAAAAGGAAATGGAATGATCTATAGCAGCCAATAAGAATCTTAATCATGTTGAGTGTAACACAAAGGTTCCCAAGTTCAAAGATATCATAGTAGGAAGACAGATGTCGTAATGGCACCTAGTCTCTAAGACTAGTTAAGCCTAGAATACATCAATATTTAACAAAAATGATGATTTAAATATCAACTTAAACTGGTAATCTATCATAGTAAAGCTAAATAGATACAACAATTAATAACTCCCAAACCCTGTTGGAAACCGAATCATAAGCTCTACGAAGAGTGTAGTAGTAACCTCGAAATACAATACTTATTTTGAACAGGAAATAAACAGTTATACAACTAAAAGTAGAAGGTGAATTTGAGGCCTACGAACGTCGAGCAGGTGTACCTTGAAGTCTCCGGTAATAACTGATCAATCACTGGTGTCCGGCACGACCAGACGTACTTGGATATGCACAACAATGTGCATAAGCATAGCATGAGTACACCACAATAGTACCCAGTAAGTATCAAGCCTAACCTCAGTAAAGTAGTGACGAGGCCAAGTCAAGACACCTACTAGGACAAGAAAGTTGAACAGAGTATAATATAGACTAATAACAGAAAGCGGGAAATAAATGATAACAAAGCATTACAAAAATATAGGCTAACAATGGAATTTAAGAAAATAAAGGCAATAAGGAATGAACACATGAAAAGAACAATAAGAAATCAAATACGGAGTGTAGGCATCACTATATCATCCAAAATCTCGAAGCCTCTTGGCCTCTATATCCTCCCTCTCTCGGCGTCGCATACCCTCTAACCTCCATACGATCTCTACCACTTGCTAAAATGGAGTATCCATCTCCAACCCTCGAGCCATGCTGAAACTATGACCATAATTGAGCCCCTCGATGAATCTGCGTACACACTCTCTGATTGTAGAAACCAACATAGGTGCATGTCGGGACAATTCACTGAATCTGATAGCATACTCTAACACCGACATAGTCCTATGACGCAGCTTCTGTGCGCCATGCATCCTGAAGGGTTTGGGGAACAAACTCTCTCAAAAATAACAACAACAACAACATACCCAGTAATATCCCACACCGCGGGGTCTGGGGAGGGTAGTGTATACGCAGACCTTACCCCTACCTTGTGAGGATAGAGAGACTATTTCCAATAGACCCTTGGCTCAGGAAAGTATAAGCACCATATTAATGAAAATATAGAAAAGAAGGGACAATACCAAAAAGCCATATAAAAGAAGAATAAAAACAACTAGATAGTAAGGTGATCAACAATGAAAGGAACAGCGGTTAGTCATAAAAACCTACTACCAACAGAAAGTGAGAGTGCGTGCCAATACTAATGCTATGAATACTCTAGACAACCTACTCTACTACCCTAATCATTGACCTCCATAACTTCCTATCAAGGGTCATGTCCTCGGTCAACTGAAGTTGCGCCACGTCTTGCCTAATCACCTTTCACCACCTTTTCTTTGGCTTATCTCTACCTCTTTGTAAGACCTCCAATGTCAACCTCTCACACCTCATCACCGGGTCATCTGTGCTTCTCCTCCTAACATGACCAAACCACCTAAGTCGTGCTTTTCGCATCTTGTCCTCAATATAAGCCACACCCACCTTGTCGCGAATAACCTCATTTCTGATCCTATCTAACCTGATGTGCCCACACATCTATCTCAACATCCTTATCTCTGCTACCTTCACCTTCTGGACATGAGCGATCTTGACTGGCCAACACTCTCTCAAAAACATCTTAGAAAATTGAGGCCAAGTGAATGGGGCTGCATCAGCTGGCCTACCCTCCTTGTAAGCTTGCCACCATCTATACGTTATTTCTAACTGTTGAAATAGAGTGAAAGCAACTCCGTTCACCTTCACAATACCCATGGTGCAAAGAATACGGTGTCACTTCTCTAAAAAACCTTGTGCATCCTTAGTAGATGTGCCGATGAAAGTAGGAGGATCATATTTCTTGAGCCTCTCAAGTCTCCTCTACTCTTCTTCAGATGCCTTTGGCCTGACCTCAGGCTGAACCAGAATAACAGACTGTGCTCAAATGACACCCAAAACTTGATCAAGGTGGACCCGCTTCTCTGGGGTACGCGCTACAAGAGTCTGAGCTCCTTCCCAAAGGGAATCAATCCCACCTGAGCTAGAGTGTCAAACATGCTCAAAAATTATGCTAGGGTATCTTGAAGTCTAGGGAAACAACAGGTTCCTCATGTGCCTATCCGCTAATCGGAGTTGTTGGTGGCTCTATAGTCGTTGCTCGAGCAGGCGCTCTGATTGTAGCACATGCCCCTCCTCAGCCTTTACCCTATCCCTAGACACTTGCAACTCTAGCAGAGGGCGCGAGTGTCTTATCATCTGATCCAGCAATGCATGTCCTCACTATTTATGAGAGAATAGTTAGACGAAGACTCAGATTCAAATTCAACAAATTCGCATGATAAGGACTCAAAGAAGTGGAATTTTTCTAATTGTTTCGTAGCCTCTTGAAGATAAGTACATACATCTCTGTACCGATCTACAAGACTTTACTAAACTTGCATTTGATTCTTAACACCTACGACCCTAGAGCTCTAATACCAACTTGTCACGACCACAATTCCCACCTTAGGATGTTGTGATGACACCTAGTCTCTAAGACTATGTAAGCCTAAAATACATCGTGATTTAAGAAAAATGACAATTTTAATATCAACTTAAATTGGTAATCTATCATAGTAAAACCAAATAGATACAACTATCAATAACTCCTAAAATCATAAGCTCTACAGAGAATGTGCTATTAACCTCGAATTATAATACTATTTTGAACTAGAAATAAACACTTATACAACAAAAAGAAAAAGGCAACTTTGAGACCTACGAAAGTCAGGTCGGTGTACCTTGAAGTCTTCGGTAATAACTAATAAATCACTTACGTCCGGCACGACCGGGCATACCTGGATCCGCACAACAATGTGCATAAGTGTAGTATGAGTAGACCACAATGGTACCCAGTAAGTATCAAGCCTAACATCAGTAGAGTAGTGAAGAGGCTAGGTCAAGACACCTACTAGGACAAGAAAGTTGAGCAAAGTATAATATAGACTAATAACGGAAAACGAGAAATGAATGATAATAATGAATTACAATAGTGTAGGCTAACAATGGAATTTAAGGAAATAAAGGCAATAAGGAGTGAACACATGACAAGAAGAACAAGAAATCAAATACGGACTAGTACAATTGAAACAAATAAGAAAATAACCAAAGTCGTTCAACCAATAAGTCTTTCAACAAAGAATGTACAACAAGAATCTCAACTGAGGTACCATACCTCACAATCTCATTACACAAGTCACAATCACAATCTACCTTATATCACATCGTGTGCCCTATATTTATTTTAAAAATATTTTTTTCCGAAATAGCTACATTCATTTTAGGCCTCGTATCTCACTGCATGGTTTCAAGTAATTCCCCTACTAGAAACATGTGTATCAATCCCACCTTATCTCACCGCATGCGTATCAACCCCTACCCTTATACTACCGCATGCATATCAATATTACAACACAAAAATTCACTCTCACCACACATGCCCATACGCCACAATACAACAACAACAACAACAACAACCCAGTATAATCACACAAGTGGGGTCTGGGGAGGGTAATATGTACGCAGACCTTACCCCTACCCCGAAGGGTGGAGAGGCTATTTCCAGGAGACCCTCGGCTCAAAAAGCAACAGAAGCCGCTATATTAGTACCATATAAATGCATAATAAAATAACAACAATACAATAGATATGAAATACAGAATACAAAATACGAAAAAGATGGCTGGTATAGTAAAACTAGCAGGTTACCACAACATATAGCCCACGGCTTAACCAACAATGTGAACAAGAATCTCAATAATAACAAAATGAATGAGTAATACTCCAGAGTAGAAAATACTTACCCCAATTTATGTGGTGAAAATCGCCTCCAAAATTGACCAAATCTAAGCTCCATAGCTCAAAATATGACAAAATGATAAAGACCTTCGAAATAGAGTACTTTAAACACTACTCCAGAGGTACCCTTCACGATCGCGAGCATGATTAAAAAAAATTCCAGCACATATTTTACGCTTCTCGATCACGGCCATTTCTCTTCGATTGTGATGAACAAATTTTCATACCCTTCCCAAACTCTTCTCAGACAGCATGTAGTGTATCAGCCATAATTTTTCATACAAAACTCCAAATGACAAAGGGTTTAATTTTCTGAAAAGTAGACACAAAAGGCTACAACTTTTAGTTTTAGATCATCTCCAAATTGTTAGATTGTAATATATAAGCTTCCAAGGCCGAGTTAGTGATAGCAGAATTTTCTTCTACGTGATCATGAAAAGGCTTCCGCGATCGTGATTCACAGTGCCCAAAACAACAATTTTCTCTTAACGAATGCGACCCAAAGTTCGCGATCGCGATGCACACCTATATAGCCAAAAACCAGCAACTAGAAATGGTCTGAAACCATCTCAAAACTCATTCGAGCCCCTCGGAACCCCATATGAACAAACCAACAAGTTCCAAAACATATTACGGACCTACTCGAGGCCTCAAATCACACATAATAATATCAAAACCACGAGTCATCGATCAAGATCAATCTCTTAATGTAACGACCTGACTGATTATTTTGAGCTTCAGTATTCCATTAAGTGGTTTGAGACTTTGAGTAGTTTTATATTATCTATTATGACTTGTGTGTATGGTTGGTTTTTGGTTTTCGAGCAGTTCGGGATTAATTTAGAAGAATGATTCTCGTTTTAGAAGCTTTAAGTTGGAAGAGTTCACCAAGGTTTGACTTTTGGGTAAACAAACTCAGAATCAAGTTTTAATTATGTCAATAAGATTGTATGATTATTTTGTACATGTCTACAAAGTTTGGTTAAATTCTGATGAGTTTCGGATAAGTTTGGGTTGTATGATGATTGTTTTCGGTTTCGACGTTGATTTGACCATAAAGGTTACCATATTGAGCAAATGATCTTTAATTCATATTTTGACTAAACCATTATATCAATATTGTAATTTTGGAACCATAGCAATTGGAATCATCAAGTTTCGACATTGTATGAGGAATTTATGGTCATTTTAGTAAGAATTGGGTTGTTAGATTTTCTTCACATTAATTACGAAAATGCCGCTGAATTCGCATTTAAAAAATTGCACTATTTCCAAATATTGAAACCAATATATTTCCTTCATTTGGAGTGATTCAAAACCCTAACTTGACTGAAATTTCATGAGAAATCCATTGGAGGCACCAAAAATGAGTTTCACAGTCGTTTGGCATAAGGAACGAGGCAGAGCAGTAGGGCAGAAACAAATATGATATCGAGGTTTTTTTCATTTGGTCATATTTAGAGTTGGAAAGCTAGGATTTAGGCGATTTTGGAGGCGATTTTTACCACATGGATTGGGGTAAGTGTACTATACTCGATATTTTGTTATATTTGATGAATCCATCTTCATTTTTGGTATTTGATTGATGATTTCAAAGTGAAATTCAGGGGGTTTTGTCAAAAATTTCATAAAGTAAATTTTTGAGTTTTGAACATTAATTCAGATTTGGAATTTAGTGACACTAGTATGGTTGTACTCGTAATTGAATTGGTTGTCAGATTTTGATTAAGGATTCCACATTTATTGATTGTGTTTTTTTCCTTTGGCATTATTTGATGTTCTTGAGTTGCTTTTGGCTAGTTTCTATCTGTTCAGAGGTCAATACGTGCGGGTTGGACTTACTAGAGTATTGTTTGGCTTGTTAGGTATTGGATTCGGTTTGTTCGAGGTAAGTAACTTGTCTAAACTTGGATTTGATGGTATTTAACCCTGGAAATTATGTTATAAGAGCTGTATTGAGGTGATGCACATGCTAGGTGACGAGCGTGTGGGTGTACACCTTACTTTTTTTTTATAGTTATATCTTGTTATATCCATGTTCTCCCTACTTGTTTGATCGTATGAGTTGTGAATCATATTAGAAATCATGTTTAGGCTATATGCTTATTCTGTTGGGACCCACTGAGGTCGTCTCTGTTTTTGATTTATTTGCTTAAATTGCACTTATATACTCAGTCATATTCATTCATTTTCATATAATATTTGTCTCTATTTTCATTGTTGTCACATCATATTATCATTGTTTGGGTTGATTGGCATGAGATTTGTGATCACGAGAGACTGGAGAGATTGATGACTGAGTTGGGGCATGAGGGCTAGATTGTGAGTGAGATTCATGATGGGACCGGGCTGCACGCCGCAACAAGTTTTACTAATTCATGATGGGATCGAGCTGCACGCTTTATTGATTGATGATGGGATCGGGTTGCACACCGCAACAGGTTATATTAATTCATGATATGATCGGGTTGCACTCTGTAGCAGGCCATGTTGGCTTATATCAGCGATTGGGAAGGATCCGCCCCTCCAGAGTCTGACATACCAGTAGTGAGCATTGGTATTGTATAGTGCTGAGTAACTGAGTGTGTTGAGTGATTGAGCGTGATGAGTCGCAGTACGAGACAGTGAGATTGAGTACTATAAGAGTGTGAGTGCGTGAGTTCATCACTATGATGCGTTACATTTGACATGCATATTGGGCATATAGGCATAATATGCATTTTCTCATGTTAAATGGTATTGTGACATTCGTGGCTTCACATGCACATTGACATATATGCATAGAAGTGAACTTTCCTCATGCTATCCTAGAATGGAATATTTTATCTGTTGTTGAAAGTTTTGGGGAAAAATCATAGTTTTGACATACTCATATTTTGGTAATTTCGGTGAAATATTCGGGTTTTACTGTTATACCTGAAAAGCATTCCTATTTTTCGTAACTGCTAACGAGCTGGGCATCATATCTTTAAGTTATTACTCATATTTTTATTATATTGTTACGAGTTTTTCTTGACTATTGGTGTTGTACTCTGACCATTTTCCAAGCTCGTCATTACTTTCAACCTTAGGTTAGGTTTATTAATTAATGAGCACATGAGGTCGGTTGTACTTATACTACACTTATGTACCTTGTGTACAGATGTTGGAGCTGATGTTGCTGCATGTGGAGGGAGATGGCCTTGAAGGTGTACGTGTGTTCTGGTTATAGCTACCTCTTGTTCTTGGTAGCTTTAGATTTATAAATTTGTTCATGAACATTTCGAACAGATGATGTATTTATTTCATATACCAGCTTTGTAAACTTTAAGTCTTAGAAGCTCATGATTTGTACTAGTAATCCTTGGGATTTTTGTATAAAAGTTCAGTTATTTCATCACTTATTTTCTCAGTAAATCTCGTTTGAATTGGATTATTGTTAATTGTCTTACCTAGTGGGTTAGGTTAGGTGCCATCACGACCAGTTGGATTTTGGGTCGTGACAAGTTAGTATTAGACCTCTAGGTTCATAGGTTCTACGAGTCATGAGCAAGTGCCTAAAAGAGTCTTGCGGATCGGTATGATGATGCATACCTATCTTTGAGATGCTACAGGGCATTAAGGATAAACATCTCATCTTTCTTTCATTATCGTGTAACATTGATTCAACTTGAAGCGTATCTCTTTGAATTATTTCCACTTACTCGTATATGCAAGTGAGCACTCGGTATCAGTTGTATATCAATGGCTTGTGGATTCCATGGATAAGGTGCGATATGTGTTTTTGTGTTTTGATGATGGGCCAGTCTAGAGGACTTGAGGCCTAGTTTGGACCGCAGCTTAGGCTCGGTATTTCAGTTATGTGAGAATGTACTTTTGAACTTCTACGTCCAGTGGTGTCCCGATGAGTAGTTGGATGGCTATATGATGAGTATGATATCACTGCAGGATGTGTTCAGATGGTTTGAATGTGACAGGAAGGGTTTTCTTGAGATGTGAAAAGGACTATTGGATGCTAGATTTCTGTGGATGTGTCATACAATCTTGAGTTGTGAAGGTTTTTGAGAGATTCTTTCGTATTATTTCATTTGTGGAACGAAGTAGATTTTCATGTCTTGTTGATGAGTTCAGACATAAGAATATTAAGTGATTGCATAGTAGTTGTGGTTGTGAAAGGATATGGAGAGATGTCAGTTTGAGGCTAAGCAGGTGGGTTATCACCTGCGGGGTAATCTATGGATGTGTGATCCGTATGATGTTGTGTTGAGGCTCTCTTTTCTACCAATGAGTATAGGTGTTGCAATTTGAGTTTGGATTGGTTGAGAAAGTTGACATGGCTGTCATGAGGATGAATGCGAGCTTAGTATATGATTTGAGGAATTATATGGTTTGTGTTACATGAGCTTATGAAGGATGTAGTTGAATCTCACTGCGGTATTATGACAGTAATAGAGTATGGGCATTGTGAGTTATCGAGTGTTTTGATATATGTCTTTAAGCCAAGTGGGGGAGTCTGCTATTGATGATTTGATTGCATTGTTACGTGTTGTATTGGTTTCAGTCTAAGGCATATTTGTGGATCGGTTATGACTTGCAGATGATGGTTTTGAGGATGACTTAAGCAAGGAAATTTCTGGATGCATGGTATATTACACTTTAAGGGTATATGGGAATCATGGAATGATTAAGTTGTTATTCGTGAAGGATGTAATGTGCATAGAGTAGGAATTATCTCGGTTGTGTTAAGGCGGGGTTACTTATTTGGGTTTTGTCTTGCTAATGGGGCACATGTCGTTCGGTTATAGGTGGTGCAATATAGATTTGAGCAGAGTGGATGACTCCCGAGAAGGATCTAATAGATTCAAGATTTATATGTATCAATTAAGAATTTTTCGGATTTGTATTGTCTAGAAGTGAGATTTACATTAGATGTTGTCAAAACTCGCGGCATTTCTATATCATTATGGATTCTACATTTCAATATCATGAAGGTGAATGAAATGACTTTAGATTCACCGAATGTCTCTTCAGAGTGGATGTCTCAGTTGTGGTACTTTTGGGGTGCTTACAATGGAATACGGTGGCTTACGGGCCTTAGGGCGGTGTGATTTTATGCTAGGATCTCTTGTGGTGAGCTTTGGGTAAGGATCATGGTGTACTGGCAAGGAGAAGTGTCAAATTGAGGGTAATTTGGAAGGAACTCTAAGTAATAGGACACCTTGGTAGTAGGTTGGATCAGCACGGTAATGGATATGATTGGTTCTTTGGGTACTTATGATGTGGTGAGTCTATACAGGTGTTTTGTGGCAATACTCTTGGGTTTGGCGACCTGCGTGGCTTGGTGGAGTTAGAGAGATTTGTTAATACCTAATTTTTTCCTATATATTTTCAATATGAAAAATACCTTCAAAATAGCGTATGTATGCATATATGACCATGTGCAAGGGTTTTATTATTTTTTTATAATTTTAAATATTTTTAATTGATTTATTTCCCCCTTTTATATCCATAAAATCCCAATAATTATTCCCAAAATTATTATTTTTGATAATTCCTCTATTGGATTTTTGTATTTATTCCAAAATATGGCTAAGGTAATTTTTACATATTTTTACAATTTTATTTAGTATTTTTAAAGCTAAATTGCACATAATTGCAATATTAGCCCTTTTAAGGTTTAATTAGGTTTTATATTTATAAAGTTGGATCCTATATTTTTTAAATTATTAATTATGTATTATAAATCATATTAGTACTTTAATTTATTTTTTAGAAAATATTTACTATTTTTATAAATTAAAAGGGAAACCTGGCTAGTTAAATAACAACCCCTTTTGTATTTCAATTATAACCCAAATCGGACCCCAATTCCCCAACCCAATTTTGATTTAAACCCGACCCTAACCCAATTTTAACCCAAGCCTTAACTAGATCCCCACCAACCCCACTCAATCTGGACCGTTGATCTGAACCGTTGATCATTCAGATCAATGGTCCCCATTCCACCCGCCTAAAATAAACCTAAACGACCCCCCTAACCTAATTCCTTTCCACCAGCCCGCCGCCCTTGAATCCCCTCCCTCTCCAACTCTCTCTCTGTAACCTCACTCAAACCCTAGTCGACGCCACCCAAACTAACCCTAATCCCCTCCGATTCTCACTCAATCCATGGACTCCCATGGCTGTTTGAGATGTATACCGGTCTCCTATGTCTACTAGTTGCTTGTTTTTGTGATTTTATGGAAATATATTGAAGAGATCTAGTACATACCTTGCTCAACTTCTATCCATGGTCCTTTTCCCGGCCATCCATGGCCGTTCGAGTCAAATCCATGGCTTTTCTGGCTAGATCGGTAACGTTTCGAAGTCTTTTCACTTTTTCTGGGTTCTCTGAAACCCTAGCTTTAAGAGCTTTCCGATTTTTTTTCAGATCTGTCTTAGATATGGCATGTTATGAACCTCTTGGTGTTTTCTCAAACGTTTTTCGTTTTCTTTCAAAGTGATTCTTCGTCTTCAACGATTAGGGTTTTCTTAACCTCTTTTTAAAAGACTTCTTCTCCGATTTTCAATGTTGTCTTATGATTTTACTATGTTTAAACGGTTTTTTTATGTCTTCTTCTACCTGGTTCATCGTGTTGAAAACCCTAGGTATTTTTGGTTTTATCCTAGGTTCTGAAACTATCTTTGTTTATTTTGTATGTATAGCTGCTTCGATGGTTAGCTCCCTTTTATTTGTTTATCTTGAATGATTCTAAGTTCTCACCACTTTAACTCAAAACCCTAATTTCTTAGAAAGTTTTCTTCACTTATTACTGTGAGCTTAAAGGCTTTCTTTACTTGTTTCGGACCTTACCTGTTAGTTTGGTTTTCCACTCTGGTTCTATGTGTTAGCCATGATTACTTGACTTTGTTGACTACCATGCTTCGAGTAGTCCTTAGCCTACTCATGTCACCTTTGTATGTTTGTGTTCATCTAGTTTGCTTCTTTTTGTCAATATATTTGACCCTGCATGTCTGATACGCCTGTTCATTATTTCCTATTTATATTTCGAAGTGCAGAATCATGACTCCTTCTTGATTGATCTTGACTTCCTTAAGTTATGGTTTGATTGGAAGGTTTTCTTATAAACCCCTAATTTTACTCGTTTGTTTAAGTTAATTGATTCCCTTCCTTTATTTGTTGTGATGTTTCACCCCTGCTGAATTCTTTCCCCAAAGTAAGTATATTCTATACGTAGACTCAATTATATATTTTATACCTTTACTACCCCCTTATATGGTAAAAATCAATCTTTCTCAAATTGATTAACTTTCGTTAATTATCCATGTTAGTATCCGTTTGAGTTGTAATTCCCTGATTAAGGGAAGTATTTGTATTAATTGATTCTGATGATGATTATTTCCATATTTGTGTTAAACCTTTACTTGTTGCCTTATTTTCCACTTCTTTTCAAAGCTATAAATACCCTACCCTCTCTTTTTTAAACACACGAACAATTTAGCTCAGAACACACACTTATACACTCAAATTCTCTCTCTTTCTCTACTACTAATTGTTCTACTACTTTGTCTAGCCGACTGAAAGCCAAGGCTAGACTGAGGAGATCTGATTGCTTTACCTTTTTCTGCACTTTACTTTTCAACTGGTATGCTCTTAGTTAAATTCTGAAATTCAACTCTATGTGTTCCTTAGTTTTTCAATCCTTGTTTCTTTCAGCACTAACTTAATGGCTCGTGCTGTTAAATTGTACTTCTTGTTTACTGCTTTACTCAGCATGGTTAAAATTCTGCCCTCCTTTGTTCAAATATAATCAGCATGTTTACGTGTTCCTATTTATGTCCTTCAACTAGCATGTCTTCTAATGTACTTGATTCACGACTAATTATGTATATCTAATTTGGGTCCTCTATGACCCCAACCCCTACTTCCCTATTTGTAATTGTTGAAGTTGTACTGCTCTTTGAACTTATTCTGTATGTGTTGATTGTTGCTCCTATACCCTGTCCCTTTCAAAACTGTTTTTCCCTAAGCAACTCTTCTGTTGCTGTTGCAAATTTATTTCAAACCAAATCATTTTCAAAACTGTTTTCCAACTCAACTCTCTTAAATCTATGACAAGCACTCTCACATGCACTTTTAGATCATTAGGTTCTGCCCCTCTTGTGTGAGCCTTACTTTGGGACCCTTGAGCTCCTTCTGAACCTGGACACATAAGAGCTGACCCTTCGATATTGCACTTACTCTTGGTTATGTAATTTGGGTGCCAGCACTTCCCGGGAACCTTTGAAGTCCTTAAGGAACTCTAACACAAACAGATATGAGAAAGGCTATGGAACAATATTGGCATTTGAGGTAGTTTATCACATAACTCAGAGAGGAAGTCAGAATCAGGCTTCCTATAGTTTTAACTTCTTATTTTGCATTTCTCAAGTAATTCTATCATATGGTCTGTAATAATTTGTAAACAAGTATTGGGGTGGTTAGTGCAAAGGGATGGGGAAATATGCATGCTATAATTTGTTAAGGGTAGAAAACCTGTCATTAGGTTTATATTCCTATTTGTGCAATAGAAACCATGTTAAGGATTCATGCATGCATTAGAAATCCTACCCTTAGGCCTCACGTTTATTGTTTCAGCATGTTCACCTTTACAACATCATGTTTTAAAATCTGCTAATAATTAGCACTTTACTGCATTCCTGCCATATGCACTTAGAAATCCTACTCTAGGAATTCTGCATTCTTGCCATATGCACTTAGAAATCCTACTCTTAGGAATTCTGCATTTTAGATACCATATTTTAGGATTTTATTTGCACTTACACTTAGTGTAAATTGCTGATTATAAAAGAGGTAAAAACAACTTCACACTTGATTATCACGTTTGAAATAACCGGTAATAATCTCTGCATCCCACTAGAACTGCATGCTCTTAGGGTAAAAAAAATAAGCTCCAAACTGTCTTAACAATTTTAAATAACTGCTGCATCTTGCTTTACGCCTAGGCAAGCCTTAGGTAATAACTTAAATAAAACTGGAACTGCCTTTGTCTAATTATCAACTGTTAAAATTAGTAAACAAACCTGATTCGAACTTCTTTTCTGAGTCATGTAATAAATCTGGTTCTTATGTTACCACTTAAACACCCTGCTTTAGGATTTTAAATTCAGACCTTAACTGTGTATATCATGCTGTCTGTGTGCATTATTTGTGGAGGTATAACTAAGCCTTCTACTTGTTTTCTGTATTTGCCCCCTTAAATGCAGTCCTACTTGTTTTGTATGTCGCCTTAGTATTTTGCCTTTAAGCCTGAGAGTCTGTCTAGAACCTCCTTATAGGATAGGAGTCCTAAATTCCTCCGGGACTGATAGGAAGGGACGGGTAACCGCATGCAATAGTGGTCGAGACCAACCCTTGCTTTAATTACCCTCACGGGGTGGGAAATGGTAGATATGGATATGATGATCAGTGCGCTAATACCACGTGTATCCCCTCTTTCGAGGAGTGTCATACCGGGTATTGCATTGATGTGATCCATATTACAAACAAACCTAAGACACCCCCTTTACATTCATAAGCTTGCTTAGATTGTAATTCTTTTCAAAATTCCTCTTTTTCACTAATTGTTTTCAAACACTTGTGTATTTAAATCCCCTATTATTTGAGCCCTACTTGCTAATTGCAAAAATTCACAATATTGTCTGGCCGGGAAACACACTAGTGGATCCTGAGGGGTGCCTAACATCTTCCCCTTAGGATAATTTCAAGCCCTTAACCTATCTCTGGTTATCAAACGTAGGTGTAGATAAATCATGTAGGTGCCCTAACGCATCTTAAAAATCGTTAGGTGGCGACTCTTCAAAAACGCAATACCCAATTCCCAAAAGGAAATGAGTCATTACACCCCATGAATGTCGAAACCCGAACTCCTCTATGCAGAGAGGAAAAAAGGGGGGTGCGACAGCATGGCGACTCCGCTGGGGATTTTTAGACTTTTACCATTTAAGATTATTCTTGTGAATTTGTACCCCCCTTATGTGCAATTACTTGTTTAATTTCTTTAAAAGCGTTTAATTTCTTTCCAAAAGAGAAACTGACATATCTTTCTTGTTTCCTTCCTTTATTGCTACTTTAAATTATAAAACTGCTGTATTTATTGCTTTCTTAACATGAAAATACATGACTCTTTTAATTATAGCATAATCATGCTCAACATCATAATCCACTCATGCTAAACAAATACTATAGCAACGCTTGATGAGTGGTTGCACTCTTCCTATATCATTACCCCCTAAATTTGGAAAGACATATTTGCGGTAAAACTAGTCGATCAGCGGTGGAATCGACAGTTCCGTGCCTTCCCTTTTGAGTTGTCCGCTTAAGGGTACCAGTCTAAAACCCCATAGAAACCTTACTCTGTTAAATTGTGCATGCATCATGGTCAAACCTAGCTGGGTCAGTTATGTTGTCCACATAATGACCCTTAAAGATAGCCTTGTCCAAAGTTCACTAGGTCTCCCCAAAACCCAAACCGACGTCATCACGTTCTGTGCATTTATTTGGAGAACTTAATGCTTCATACTAATTGTTGATATTAAATAGTTGAGTCTCGTAGGGGTAAGAGCCTAACCCTATTTGCCTTGTAGAAATATGAGGCACGAAGTCCCCAGATTCGGCATGGTGACCAACACCCACCCAAGATTGCTAAGCTAGTGGAAAGATTTACATTCTAGTGACCAAACTCTCGTTAGAAAATATCTGGGAAATATACCATCCCTCCTGGAGATCCAACCTAACAACATGATCATAGAAGATTCCAAAAGGGTGAATACCGACAAGAAATTCAGCGAAGGGGATGGATGATCACATAACTTTCCACCATCCAAAGCGAATGAATTACATCCCTGACATGTTCGCTCAGCCTGAGAATGCCAAAGGATGGGTTGAGCTATTTGATAATCTGACCGAAGAACAGGTTCAATGGATGTTCGAGTGGTTTCCGATAGAAGAGTTTATCGCCCGATCCAGAGATGCACCTTTCCTGATACTAATTGGTCTAAGAGGAACATACCCTTATGTCCCTCTCTGAGTTATGAGGAAAGCTGGTAAAAAGCAAGTTATACCCAGGGTCGACAAGATGAGCCATTTCAGAGCTGACTTCCAAAATAATGATAGTCCCTACAAGTGACAAGCCCAACACATGTGGCACTGCAAGATCGTAATAGGGAAAGACACCATCGAGCCAGACAAATATCATGCCGGTTGTACTCCTTTCTATTCAGGTTGATTAGAAGACAATCATGATGGTTTGGGCCAGCCAAGGTTCGTTAGAGTTCACAGAATTATAGATGAAAAGGCCAAGGCACAAGTCAAGTACAACCAGCTGCGCAAAAGGATCCGTGAATGCAAGGGCGAACACCGCAAGATATAAGAGTCTAACCAGAAGCTAATTGAGGAATAAAAGGACATGGCTATCAATGCCAACAAAAGGCTAGGATACTTGGAGTGGGGCATAGTATAACTTGAAAGAAAATTTCTCAAAAGGGTTGAAGATTGTCAAGAGGCTGAAGGGACTGAAGGTGGACATCTAGCGAGAGCGTACCTGTTGCTGGGACTTCGCGAGTTAGGGAAGTTGTTCAAAGGAGCCAAGGATGCCGAATCTGGGGAAGGTCCTTCTGGGACCAAGTAGATAGGAGTTTATCTTTTTCACTTTATAAATTTAACTGGGCCAATGGCCATTAGTGACTTTTATTTCTTGTTTATTTAGTGTCGGTTTGGGATTCGTCTATTTTTTATCAATAAAATGAGGTATTTAGCATTCTAAGTTCACCAAAACAATTTGTCGCTAGGCCTACCTCGGGCACAACGAGGTTCCCAAACTAGGACATGCTTTACATTCCTGCACTATGTGTTTAAATATTGCAATACTTTTTATAACCTTCACTGACATGATTACCTTTTGTTTTTATTTTATTTTTATTATTCCCCTCCCCAAAGGTTAGTTCGTGCACTCTAGCATCATCATTTTATTTCACAAGATCCAAGGGCCCTCTACCCACTCTTCCTCTTAGTCCTATCAAAAGCAAGAACAAAGGCAAGATGGAAGATTTAAACAACATCAGGAAGGAGAACACAGTTGAACGGGTAGAAGCCACTGATAGCCAGGGTATTCGGGTTCCTAACGAGAATGTGACACAACTTGAATAGAAACTGTTGAAAGTCCAGGAAGAGCTCGATCAGGTTCGGAATCTGGCAAGCCTGTCATTTTTCCTCAGCACCCCAGATATCAACATCCCCAATGCTCCAAACCCTACACCTCCTCAAAATATCCCAAAACAACAGAATCATCCCGCTCATCACCACCACCCTGCTCCACCAAAGAACCAATGCAACACCTTCCACACCCCAAAAAACACTCCACTACTCATCCTATAACCTCAAAACTCTGCAAACGACAATTTCCACACCCATACACCAGGCCACCATAACACTCCTATCTACATGGAGACCATTCCACACTCCACCCAACCTATCTCATGCACAACTAAGTCTGATGAAAAGGATCTGCTTATCAGGAACTTGGCCGAGGAACTTAAGAAACTGACCAGTCAAATTCAAGGCGTTGAGGGAAGCAAAGGAATTGAGGGGCTGAACTATGAGGATCTTTGCATACAGCCTGATGTCAAACTGCCTGAAGGGTACAAACCTCCTAAGTTCAAAATGTTTGATGGTACGGGTAATCCAAGGGTCCATCTGAGGACATATTGCGACAAGCTAGTTGGAGTAAGGAAGGATGAAAGGATCCGCATGAAGCAGTTCATGAGGAGTTTGAAAGGAGATCGAATATCTTGGTACATCAGCCAAGATCCCAAGAAGTGGTCAAGCTGGGTAGTCATGACATCTGACTTTATGGACCAATTCAGGTTTAACATAGAGAATGCACCAGATGTGTTCTATATCCAGAATTTGAAGAAGAAGCCCACGAAGACGTTTTGCGAGTATGCCACTCACTGGAGGTCCGAAGCTGCTAAGGTTAGACCTGCCTTAGAAGAGGAGCAAATGAACAAGTTCTTTTTCCGAGCTCAGGACCCGTAGTACTATGAACGGCTGATGATGATTGAGAACCACAAGTTCTCCAATATTATCAAATTAGGTGAAAGAATTGAAGAAGGTATTAAAAATGGTATGGTTACAAATTTCGAAGACTTGCAAGCTATGAATAAGGCTTTACAGTCCGGTGGAGTGTCCAAGAAAAGGGACGTAGGGGCCGTGATGGTTGCACAGAGGACCAAATCTCCCCTCAAATACTAAACTTACCCAACACCTCCACTCACATACCAGCCAACCCCAAATTACCAAGCACCCTCACCTTCATACCAAGCTCCGCCACCAACTTATCAGTCACCTCCACCTCCTACATATCAACCCACTTCACCCAGATACTCCCAACCCGTTCATATCTACCAAACCTACAATGCTCAACCATCCCACTATTAATCACCCCCTGCACGCCAAAACGTCCCTAGACCTCAACCTAATTTTGATCGCAGACCTCCAAAACAATATACCGCCATCGCTGAACCCATCGACCAGCTGTATGAGAGACTCAAAGCTGTTGGTTATGTCACCCCCATCCCTGCTGCAACCTCTGAGAACCCTTCCCAGTGGGTTAACCCAAACAAATCCTGTGCATACCACTCCGACATGAAAGGGCACACCATCGATGAATGCCGCTCCTTGAAAGACAAGATACAGTCCTTGATTAATAACAAGATGATTGTGGCAAAGGAGCCCGCTCCAAATGTCCGAAACAACCCTATGCCAGACCATAAGGGTGGAGGTATCCACATGATTGAAGTAGAAGATGACTGGGATCCCGAGGGATCAATCGGGTTGATTACAGAAGGTGATGACGCAAAAAAACCAACAATTACTCTCAAACCAATCATAGTCCAGATCCAACCGTCTAAGGACGTTGAGGTGAATATGTCTGTATCTCTCGAGTTTGAAGCAGCACCATCTACAAAGACACCGGTACAAATTGAGGTTGAATTCGTGTCTCCGGCAAATGTACCCGCACCATTTGAGGTTGCAGTTTTGCCACCCAAAGCACATATTCCACTCGAAGTAAGGATAGCCGCGCCAATCCCAGTGGAAATGTCAACCTTGACACCATTCCATACAAATGTCGTATCCTAGGACTATACAGCCGAGGCAAGAAGGAAAGGCAAGGTCAGGTTTGAAGAAACTGTCGCAGCACAAGGTATGACAAGAACTGATAGAGTCTATACCCCTTGAACACCTAGCTGAATCAAGCAAGCAGGCCTCCAATCGGCCGCCCCTCATTGAGACAGGTCCGGACGACCTTTGGAGAAAAATACATGCCAAGGAATATTCAGTCATCGACCAGTTAAACAAAATGCCAGCACAAATATCCATTCTCTCTTTGCTGCAAAATTCTGAAACACACAAGAATGCTCTGTTAAAGGTGTTGAATGACGCATACGTACCGAGTAACATCACTAGTGGGAAAGTGGATAATATGGTAGGACAACTTCTGGAAAGCCATAAGATCACCTTTCATGAGGACGAGCTACCACCTGAAGGGCTGGGGCACAGCAAGGCACTGCACATCACCGTGCAATGTGAAGATTATCTCATCACTAGAATCCTGATCGATGGAGGTTCCAGTCTTAACATTTGTCCACTGGTAACACTCAAGAAGTAGGGTAAAGGGTTGCATGAGATAAAAGACGGAGCAATCAATGTGAAAGCCTTCGACGGTTCTTAGAGGTCCACCATTGGTGAGATTAGTGTATGTTTGCAGATGGGACCAACCTGGTTCGAGGTCGATTTCCAGGTGATAGATGTACCAGCATCTTACAACATGCTACTGGGATGGCCATGGATTCATGATTCTGGGTCCGTAGCATCAACGTTGCATCAGGCAGTAAAATTCAAATGGAATCATCAGGAAGTGATCATTAAACGGAGACAGTAGCAACCCTATATACAGTCGCCAGACCATTCCGGCGATCGAGGGAAGAAGGAAACTAGGTGGAGAAACTTACCACCACATCGAACGGGTCAATTCTGTCGACAAAGACAAATGGTGGGATAGCAAAATCGAGAGTATACTGAATTGGAGTGGGTATGAACCTGGAAAAGGGCTCGACAAAAACCTCCAAGGAATCTCTAAGCCCATAAAACTCAAGAAACATGGCACTGCATTCGGTCTAGGATACGATTACACTTGGGAAGAATTCAATAACTGGTCGCCACCATGGCACGGTCCTTACTACCCACTAGAGTAGCCAATACCGCATCTGGAGAAAACTTTCCAACAAGCTAACATTATTTATAGGTCAGACGAAGAAGAAGCACTTGCAGCGGTGAAGAACCTGTTTCTGGAGGACAATGATATAGACTGTTGTGTTATTCTCGAGGAGGAGGGGGAGGAAGGCCCTTCCATACAGGCTGTGAGCAGAGGTGCACATCTCAATAATTGGACCATCAAGACAACCAAAGCCCGACGAGCTTCGGGGTAGCAAGGCTAAAACAAGCATTACTCACTATTTTATTTACTAAATAATTTTCTTTTCGCATTTTTAATTCCCGCAATAAGATCTTCAATGTTCAAAATAGTTATTCCATTTATCAAAAGCATTTTCAATGTTTCTTATGAATTAATATTTATTGGTATCGTTTTCTCTCCTTACTTTACCAATACAGCATTACTATTACTTATCTTGATGAACCAACGACTGTGACATGCAATGAGACAATGCAACAAATGGACATTGATTCAGAGGAAGATGACATACCTGACGAGATTGTCAAAGAAGTTGAGAACTTTGAGAACAGACCTAAGTCCAACCTGGACGAGACCGAAGTTGTCAACCTGGGAGATGTAGAAAACATCAAGGAAAGATGAATCAGCATTCACCTATCGCCATCGGAGAAGAAAGAATACATAGAATTTTTAAAGGAGTATGAGGACATATTCACCTAGTCGTATGATGGCATGACTGGTCTGAGTACGTCTATTGTGGCTCACAAACTGCCAACCGATGCAATGTGCCCATCGGTAAAGCAAAAGCTCAGAAAGTTCAAGCTTGATATGAGTTTGAAAATCAAGAAGCAGATCAAAGCTAAGGTTCTCAGGGTAGTAGAATACCCGACATGGTTATCCAACATTGTGCCAGTACCAAAGAAGGATGGGAAGGTCAGAGCCTGTGTCAACTATCAGGATCTCAACCGGGCCAGTCCGAAAGATGACTTTCCTTTGCCAAATATACACATCCTGATCGACAATTTCACCAAGCATGAGTTACAGTAATTCGTAGATTACTTCACTGGTTATCATCAGATCTAGATGGATGAGGAAGATGCTGAGAAAACGGCTTTCATTACGCCATGGGGAGTGTACTGTTACAAGATGATGCCATTCGGCCTAAAGAATGTAGGGGCCGCCTACATGAGGGCCATGACTACCATTTTCCATGATATGATACACAAGAAGATAAAGGTATATGTGCATAATATTATTATCAAATCCAAGAAATCCACTGACCACATGGAAGATCTGAGGAAGTTCTTCAATAGACTGCGGAGATACAACCTGAAACTAAACCCCGCAAAATGCGCATTTGGGGTTCCTATTGGGAAATTGCTTGTGTTTATTGTGAGCCGTCGAGGAATAGAACTGGATCCATCAAAATTCAAAGCCATTCAGGAACTACCACCGCCAAAGAATAAGAAGGATGTGATGAGTTTCTTGGAAAGACTCAACTATATTAGCCGGTTCATAGCACAGTCTATAGTTATCTGTGAGTCAATCTTTAAGATGTTAAAGAAGGACGCCGCTACCAAATGGACTGATAACTGCCAAAAGGCCTTCGATAGAATCAAGGAGTACCTGTCAACACCACCAATCTTAGTCCCGCCCGAGCCAGGTAGACCTTTACTACTCTACCTTGTATTGTTAGATGGAGCTTTCGGCTGTGTTTTGGGGCAGCATGATGAAATGGGGAGGAAGGAACAAGCCATTTATTATCTCAGTAAGAAGTTCACCCCGCACGAGGCCCGGTATTCTCTATTGGAACGCACCTATTGTGCTTTGACTTGGGTAGCTCAGAAGCTGAGACATAACTTCTATGCCTATACTACATATCTCATATCAAGGATGGATCCTTTGAAGTATATCTTTCAGAAGCCCATGCCCACTGGCAAGCTAGCCAAGTGGCAAATCCTATTGAGTGAGTTCGACATCGTTTACGTAACTCAGAAAGAAGTCAAGGTACAGGCATAGGTAGACCACCTTGCTAAAAACCATGTGGATGGAGGATATGAACCCCTGAAAACATATTTTTCTGATGAAGAGGTATCATTCATAGGAAAAGACATTGCGGAATCCTATGACGGTTGGAGAATGTTCTTCGATGGAGCAGCAAACTTCAAAATAGTTGGCATAGGAGCAGTCCTAGTATTAGAAACCAGTCAACATTATCTGGTGTCTGTCAAACTCAGGTTCCCCTACACCAACAATATGGCCGAATATGAAGCCTGCATCTTAGGGCTCAAAATGGCCATTGACATGAACATTCAAGAGCTGATAGTGATTGGAGATTCAGACTTACTTATACATCAGGTACGAGAAGAATGGGCAACCAAGAACTCCAAGATACTCCTATATCTGCATCATGTATAGGAATTAAGAAAGAGGTTCACGAAGACCGAATTCCAGCATGTCCCCAGAATCCAGAATGAGTTCGCTGATGCATTGGCTACCCTTTCATCTATGATACAACATCCAGACAAGAATTTCATTGATCCTATTCCAGTGAAAATCCATGATCATCCAGCTTACTGTGCCCATGTTGAAGAGGAAGCAGACGGAAAACCTTGGTTTCATGATATCAAGGAATATTTGGCAAGAGGAGAGTACCTAAAACTTGCAAATCCCGTTCAGATACGCACACTTCAGAGATTGTCCAACAACTTCTTTCACAGTGGAGGAATCCTGTATAGGAGGACTCCCGATTTAGGATTATTAAGATGTGTCGACGCAAAGGAAGCATCCAGGCTACTAGAGGAAATTCATACTTGGACCTGCGGTCCACATATGAACGGTTTTGTCTTGGCAAAAAGATACTCCGAGCTGGTTACTTTTGGATGAATATGGAAATAGACTGCATCCAGTATGTCTGGAAATGCCACCGATGTCAGATACATGCAGACATGATAAAGGTACCTCCGAGCGAGCTTCACACAACAAGCTCACTGTGGCCGTTCGCTGCCTGGGGAATTGATGTTATTGAACCAATCGAGCCTGCTGCTTCCAATAGACACAGGTTTATCCTAGTAGCCATAAACTATTTCACCAAATGGGTCGAAACAACGTCTTATAGAGCAGTGACTAACCATGGCAAACTTTGTCCGCGACCTCATTGTTTGTCGATTCGGGATTCCAGAGTCAATCATTACTAATAATGGCTCCAATCTCAACAGCGACTTGATGAAAGCTATGTGCAAAAATTTCAAGATCAGACACAAGAATTCTACAGCCTACAGGTCTCAGATAAATGGAGCTGTGGAGGCCGCCAACAAGAATATCAAGAAGATATTGAGGAAAATGATAGAGAGGCATAAATAGTGGCACGAGAAGTTATCATTTGCTCTACTGGGGTATCGCACCACAGCCCGCACATCAACCGGGGCAACCCCCTATATGCTGGTTTACGGTACAGAGGCTGTCATTCCCGCTGAGGTAGAAATTCCTTCCCTAAGGATTATACAAGAAGCTGAGCTCGATGATGCAGAGTGGGTGAAAATTCGTTATGAGCAGCTATCCCTTATATGTGGAAAGAGAATGAATGCATTTTTCCATGGTCAACTCTATCAGAACAGAATGTACAGAGCCTTTAACAAAAGAGAAAAGCCAAGACGGTTCACACCGGGACTGTTGGTACTAAAGAAAATTTTACCACATCAAGATGAAGCTAAAGGGAAGTTCTCTCCCAACTGGCAGGGTCCATACATGGTTCACCGGGTTTTGACAGGAGGAGCCCTCATACTTGTAGAAATGGACGGAGAAGTCTGGCCGAAGCTAATTAATTCAGATGCAGTCAAGCGTTACTATGTGTAATTTTTATGCTTTCCTTATATGATGTAAATTGAACTACGCCTGACCTAATTCTCGTTTAAGAGGGGATACGTAGGCAGCCCTACAAGTTCGGTCACAGTTCAATAAAAATTTTATTTCCCTCCGCAATTGGAAACTAGGTCAGAATTTTGAGGAGGACCCTCAAAATTCCGAAATAATTTCAGCCGATCGCCACACAAGCAATAGTCAGAAGCGTCAACCCATCAAACTGGGGCAGAATTTTGAGAGGGACCCTTAAAATTTCGTAGCTAGAGAGGTTGTAATATCCCGAGCCATGGCATAGTCGTCGGTTCATCTAAAAAATTAATTTTAATTATACACTTACATCATACTTTTATAAAATGATGCATGATTCTTATTGAACTGCTTTGTTTAGTAACGCTACCCCAATGATACAGACAATATTACCATATCAAAGTCGAACAAGTCAAGCAAAGCCAGCGGGGATACGAACTAACCTTCCCCCTTACAAAACTCACAATTTTTCTTTGGATGCAGGCACTAGGACTGCAAAATCAGTAAACGCACTGTATGCCATGGAACAAACATTGTTAAAGAATACGACTCTCCGAACCATTGCACTTACCAACATTTGCTATCGGCACACACCAAGTGATGTTCCATATGTCACAATTCTCCCAATAATCACAAGGCCGCCATCTGCTATCAACTAAGAAAAACTAGACTGTCGTTTGTTATTTGTTTCTTGCATAAGGCTACTATTCTGCCTTCTGAGACTAAATGCTGTCTCCATCTACATCCTTGCATAAGGCTACTATTCTGCCTTCCGAAACTAAATGCTGTCTCCATCTGCATTTCTGCATAAGGCTACCATTTTGCCTTCCAATTTGCATAAGGCTACCATTCTGCCTTCCGAGACTAAACGTTGTCTCCATCTGCATCTGTATTGCATAAGGCTACCATTCTGCCTTCCAATCTGCATAAGACTACTATTCTACCTTCCGGTTTGCATAAGGCTACCATTTTGCCTTCCGAGGTTAAGCTCTACCTCCATCTACATTCGCATCTTTGCATAAGGCTATCATTCTACCTTCCGAGGCTAAGATCTGCCTCCCATTTTCCTCGAAACTCAGCACTATCCCAAGCACTATTTATCTCGTTTCTCTTACGGGCTAAGCTCTGCTCTTCAATTCGCAAGACTATGCTCTGTCTTGTCTGTATCATACTACTACATCTTTCATGGGCTGAAATATCGCCAACTTATCCAAAGGTATCATCGTTTGGAGGCACCATCTTCATAGCCCGAGAACACCATGGGATGGCCTGAGGATCCCTTTCAATCTTTTGCATATCATTATTTAAAGGCGTCATGGTTCGGAGGCACCATCCTCATAGCCCGAGAACATCATTTCATGTCCTGCAAATTCTTTATCATACACTTCATGGCCCAGGACATCATGGTCTAAGGACCTCTTCCTCATCATCCGAAAACAACATTCATGGTCCAACGGTAATTCGCATCATATTTAAATTTACGCACAATATATGCTCGTATTGCTTATTTGTAGGTAAGCCGGCTAGCAACAGCTATCCCACCAGGAACGATCCCACTCCAGTTCCCTCAGCCATAACAAACCTAACCATTCTCGTAAACCGTCCACTCACCTAGCCCTAGATGTTGCATCTGTTCCTGAAAACGCTTCATCGGTATACTCTACCGATGAATCTAGAACTACATAAGGCCTGATTCCTTTGAAACTAGGGATATGTAGGCATTTCAGAAGCTAGTGTGCGGCCTAAATCTTCTTCAAACCGTTTCGCTCGGTCAAAATTGGCCATCATTTCTTTACCCGGAAACTCTTTCATTCTTCCCGGGTAAAGAGGGGCAGCTGTTGATACCCAATTTTTCCTTATATATTTTTAATATACAAAATACCTTCAAAATAGTATATATATGCATATATGAGCATGTCCAAGGGTCTTATTATTTTTTTTATAATTTTAAAGATTTTTAATTAATTTATTTCCCCCTTTTTAATCCATAAAATCCCAATAATTATTTCCAAAATTATTATTTTTGATAATTCCTCTATTGGATTTTTTAATTTATGCTAAAATATGGCTAAGTTAATTTTTACATATTTTTACAATTTTATTTAGTATTGTTAAAGCAAATTGCACATAACTGCAATATTAGCCCTTTTAAGGTTTAATTAGGTTTTATATTTATAAAATTGGATCTTGTATTTTTAAATTATTAATTATATATTATAAATAATTTTAGTACTTTAATTTATTTTTCATAAAATATTTACTATTTTTATAAATTAACAGGGAAAACTGGATATTTAAATAACAACCCCTTTTGTATTTCAATTATAACCCAAATCGGACCCCAATTCCCCAGCCCAATTTTGATTTAAACCCAACCCTAACCCAATTTTAACCCAAGCCCAAACCGGATCCCCACCAACCCCACTCAATCTGGACCGTTGATTATTCAGATCAATGGTCCCCATTCCACCTGCCTAAAATAAACCTAAACGACCCCCCTACCCTAATTCATTTCCACCAACCCACCACCCTTGAATCCCCTCCCTCTCCAACTCTCTCTGCAACCTCACTCAAACCCTAGCCGCCGCCGCCCAAACTAACCCTAATCCCCTCCGATTCTCACTCAATCCATGGACTCCCATGGCTGTTTGAGATGTATACCATTCTACTATGTCTACTGGTTGATTGTTTTCATGATTTCATGAAAATATCTCGAAGAGATCTAGTACAGACCTTGCTCAACTTCTATCCATGGTCCTTTTTCCGGCCATCCATGGCCGTTTGAGTCAAATCCATGGCTTTTCTGGCTAGATCGGTAACTTTTCGAAGTCTTTTCACTTTTTCTGGGTTCTCTAAAACCCTAGCTTTAAGAGCTTTCCAATTTTCTTTCAAATTTGTCTTAGATCTGTGCATGTTATGAACCTCTTGGTGTTTTCTCATAAGTTTTTTTATTTCTTTCAAAGTAACTCTTCGTCTTCAACGATTAGTATTTTCTTAACCTCTTTTTAAAAGACTTCTTCTCCGATTTTCAATGTTGTCTTATGATTTTACTATGTTTAAATGGTTTGTTTATTTATTCTTCTACCTGGTTCATCGTGTTGAAAACCCTATGTATTTTTGATTTTATCCGAGGTTCTAAAACTGTCTTTGTTTATTTTGTATGTATACCTACTTCGATTGTTAGATCCTTTTTATTTGTTTATCTTGAATGATTATGAGTTCTCACCGCTTTTTAACTCAAAACCCTAATTTTTTAGAAGTTTTTTTTCACTTATTACTGTGAGTTTAAAGGCTTTCTTTACTTGTTTTTGACCTTCTTTACCTGTTAGTTTGGTTTTCCACTCTGGTTCTACGTGTTAGCCATGATTACTTGACTTTGTTGACTACCATGCTTCGAATAGTCCTTAGCCTACTCATGTCACCTTTGTATGTTTGTGTTCATCTAGTTTGCTTTTTTTTTGTCAATATGTTTGACCCTGCATGTCTGATATGCCTGTTCATTCTTTTCTATTTATATGTCGAAGTGCAGAATCATGACTCCTTCTTGATTGATGTTTACTTCCTTAAGTTATGGTTTGATTGCAAGGTTTTCTTATAAACCCCTAATTTTACTCGTTTGTTTAAGTTAATTGATTCCCTTCCTTTATTTGCTGTGACGTTTCACCCCTGCTGAATCCTTTCCCTAAAGTAAGTATATTTTGTACCTAGACTCAATTATATACTCTATACCTTTACTACCCCCTTATATGGTAAAAATCAATCTTTCTCAAATTGATTTTCCTTCCTTAATTACCCCTGTTAGTATCCGTTTGAGCTGTAATTCCCTGATTAAGGGAAGTACTTGTATTAATTGATTCTGATGATGATTGTTTCTATATTTGTGTTAAAACTTTGCTTGTTACCTTATTTTCCACTTCTTTTCAAAGCTATAAATACCCTACCCTCTCTTTTTTAAACACACGAACAATTTAGTTCAGAACACACACTTACACACTCAAATTCTCTCTCTTTCTCTACTACTACTTGTGCTACTGCTTTGTCTAGCCGTTAATCTTGAAACTCAACTCTATGTGTTCCTTAGTTTGTTAATCCTTGTTTCTTTCAGCACTAACTTAATGGCTCATGCTGTTAAATTGTACTTCTTGTTTACTACTTTACTCAGCATGCTTAAAATTCTGCCCTCCTTTGTTCAAATATAATCAGCATGTTTACGTGTTCCTGTTTATGTCCTTCAACTAGCATGTCTTCTAATGTACTTGATTCATGACTAATTATGTGTTTCTAATTTGGGTACTCTATGTGCCCAATGCCTACTTCCCTGTTTGTAACTGCTGAAGTTGTACTGCTCTCTGAACTTATTCTGTATATGCTGATTCTTGCTCCTATACCCTGTCCCTTTCAAAACTGTTTTTCCCTAAGCAACTCTTCTATTGCTGTTGCAAATTTATTTCAAACCAAATCATTTTCAAAACTGCTTTCCAACTCAACTCTCTTAAATCTATGACAAGCACTCTCACATGCACTCTTAGATCATTAAGTTCTGCCCCTCTTGTGTGAGCCTTGCTTTGGGACCCTTGAGATCCCTCTGAACCTAGACACATAAGAGCTGGCCCTTCCACACTGCACTTACTCTTAGTTATGCAATCTGGGTGCTAGCACTACCTAGGATCCCTTGAGGTCCTTGGGGAACTCTAACACACCCAGATATGAGAAAGGCTATGGAACAAAATTGGCATTTGAGGTGGTTTATTACATAACTCAGAGAGGAAGTCAGAATCAGGCTTCCTATATTTGTAACTTCTTATTTTTCATTTCTCATGTAATTCTATCACATGGCCTGTAATAATTTGTAAACAAGTATTGGGGTGGCTAGCGCAAAAGGATGGGGAAATATGCATGCTATAATTTGTTAAGGGTAGAAAACCTGTCATTAGGTTTATATTCCTATTTTTGTAATAGAAACCATGTTTAGGATTCATGCATGCATTAGAAATCCAGCCCTTAGGCCTCACGTTTAATGTTTTAGCATGTTCACCTTTACAACATCATGTTTTAAAATCTGCCAATAATTAGCACTTTACTACATTCCTGCCATATGCATTTAGAAATCATGCTCTAGGAATTCTGCATTCTTGCCATATGCACTTAGAAATCCTGCTCTTAGGAATTCTGTATTTTAGATATCATGTTTTAGGATCTTATTTGCACTTACACTTAGTGTAAATTGCTGATTATAAAAGAGGTAAAAATAGCTTCACACTTGATTATCCCGTTTGAAATAACTGGTAATAATCTCTGCATTCCACTTGAACAACATGCTCTTAGGGTAAAAAAATAATCTTTAAACTGTCTTAACAATTCTGAATAACTGTTGCATCTTGCTTTACGCCAAGGCAAGCCTTAGGTAATAACTGAAATAAACTGGAACTACCGTTGTCTAATTATCAACTGTAACCTGATTCAGACTTCTTTTCTGAGTCTAATAAATATGGTTCTGATGTTACCACTAAACACCCTGCTTTAGGATTTTAAATTCAGACCTTAACTGTGTATAAGTCATGTTGTCTGTGTGCATTATTTGTGGAGGTATAACTGAGCCTTCTGCTTGTTTTCTGTGTTTTCTCCCCTTAAATGTAGTCCTACTTATTTTGTATGTCGCCTTAGTATTTTGCCTTTAAGCTTGAGGGTCTGCCTAGAACCTCCTTATAGGATAAGAGTCCTAAATTCCTCCGAGACTGATAGGAAGGGATGGGTAACAGCATGCAATAGTGGTCTAGACTAACCCTTGCTTTAATTACCCTCACTGGGCAGGAAAGCGTAGATATGGATATGATGATCGGTGCGCTAATACCACGTGTATCCCCTCTTTTGAGGAGTGTCATACCGGGTATTGCATTGATGTGAACCATAGTATAAACAAACCTAGGACGCCCCATTTACATTCATAAGCTTGCTTAGATTGTAATTCTTTTCAAAATTCCTCTTTTTCACTAATTGTTTTCAAATACTTTTTATTTAAATCCCCTATTATTTGAGCCCTACTTGCTAATTGCACAAATTTACAAAATTATTTGGCCGGGAACCACACTAGTGGATCCTGAGCGGTGCCTAACACCTTCCCCTTAGGATAATTTCAAGCCCTTGCCCTATCTCTGGTTATCAAACATAGTTGTAGATAAATCCTGTAGGTGCCCTAACGCACCTTAAAAATCGTTAGGTGGCGACTCTTCAAAAACGCAATACCCAATTCCCAAAAGGAAATGAGTCATTACAGCCCATGAATGTCGAAACCCGAACTCCTCTTCGCGGAGGGGAAAAAAGGGCGGCGCGAAAAGATTCAGTTCTGATGGCTTGGTTATATGCAAATGGGTTTTTAAGAGCTCTCAATGGTTCTACCACAGTTTGAGATGGATATTTCCTACCGGCATGAGAAGCATATTACATATTATGATTTTCTCCTGGATAGGATCAAGTGGAAGGTTTCTAACTGACTAGGTATGTATTTTGCTAGTGACTTGATTATGAGACTCTTTAATTTTCATATGATGGCATGATAGTCGCGGTTATGTGCGATTGAGATTTGTATGCGCAAGGTCACAATTCAGTTTTAAAGGGAAGGTCATGAATTCTCAAAAAATATGGATGGTTTCAGATGACTAGATGGATGTTATTACTACTTGGTATTGCTTGAGAAAAATGCACACTTCAGAAGGCGCACTGTGTTTTGATTTACAGATGCTTCATTGGTATTCCGGTACTCGCCTGGTACTGCTGATGTTCGGATTTTTCTAAATGGCATGGAAGAATTATAGAAGTATTTCTCGTGGGGATGATTATGTATATGAGATGTATTAGTCATTCGAGTGGTGGAGTTGGGATCAACTATGGTGATTCATGTGTTCTATGGATTTGGAGATTGGGAGTTCTCAAAAGCAGATTGTTTTGGGGTTGCGGACTGTGAAGATGTGTCCAAATTTAGTTAGATGGTAGTACGCACTATGGTTAGGTCATTGTGGACTTTTGGAGGGCCATTTATACATTTAGGGATGACAGGAGTTGATTTGGGGGCCCATTGGTAGGCTCAATAAGGATGTGTATTCTACACCGGGTCGGATTTCTTGACTCAGCACTGTTATTTCTATAAAGTGTGTCATTCGGCTAGAGTTGAGCTTGTTCATATTCTGATATGTTTTATGTGTTACTCTTCTATGCTACGAGGGGTTGTGATTTGTTGGTTATATGCACAACCGATGCGATTCTGATTAGACCTTGTGGCAGAATTCGAGCGAAATAGTTATTGAGGTGTTGAATGGTTAATTGCGCCTTAGTTATAGATCATTTTGGGCTGTGGTATATTGTGTTATTTGCTTCTCCATGGTTATAGTCATGCATTTCACGTACTTGATGTCGAATTGCATGTGGTTGTTGATTTTGATCATTGTGGCTTGAGGTATTTCATATGGACTGGTGTTCGGATTGGGTCATGCGTCGCAGCGGCATTATGCTAGGATATGATCCTTTGTGCTTATTTTGTGTGTTATGTTTCCCCTTGTGTGATTGATAGCATTGCATTTCATGGTCGTATATGTTGAGCTGGCGGGATGGTTTCTTCATTTCCATTCTCTTTTTATCATTGGGTATATTTGAGTTATTGTTTTTGGTGCACGGATTGCATGGTATCTGGCTCTAAGTAGGATTTGTGTGACAGGTCAGTCGAGTAGCTTGTACTGGATGAGGTGAGCTTATTGGGCCTAAAATGAGTGTCATCGGATTTGATTAAGGTATGCTTGCAAGAATTGTGTCACTAGTCGGCTTTGATTTTGGCTATGGTACTTATCGGGCAAGAGAGCTCCAAGACTTATTAATCTGATGGGTGGTTATAAGTTTCTATATGTTTCTTTCATCATTGGTAGTGTACGAATGTTCAGAATAAGATTTTAGTTGATATGAGGTTTGTTACCGGTGTCGGGTTGGTTATCGAGCAGTTATTGCGGTCGAAAGTTATTGCTATGAGTATTTGATTTATGTGGTATATCATGAGATTATGTCTTGACATTTGGTTATTGATTGATACAGCTTGTTCAGAGTTATACGGTTCATAGATATAAGAATCGGGTCATATAATGAGTTCCCAATGTTGGGGAATTGGGTTTTAATATTTATAGACCAAGGTTGAAGTAAGGATCCTCTGTTAGGTGGTGTTGTCGGGCTTATAATGGGATCACCCATGGTTATGTGTATGTTGAGGGTATATGGCGATTTGATGGCTTTGGAATGACTCTTGGCACGTTCAAGGACGAATGTATATTTAAGTGGGGGAGAATGTAACGACCCAACCGGTCGTTTTGAGCATTAGTATTTCATTCGGTAGTTTGAGACTTTGAGTAGCTTTATATTATTTATTATGACTTACGTGTATGGTTGGTTTCGGTTTTCGAGCGGTTTGGTATTAATTTGGAAGAATGATTCTAGTTTTAGAAGCTTTAAGTTGGAAGAGTTGACGAAGGTTTGACTATTGGGTAAACAGACTCGGAACGGGCTTTAATTATTTTAATAAGTTTGTATGATGATTTTGGATATGTCCACAAATTTTGGTTAAATTCTGATGAGTTTCAGATAAGTTTGGGTTGTATGATGATTGTTTTAGGTTTCGCGTTAATTTGAGCATAAAGATTACCATATTGAGCAAACGATCTTTGATTCGTGTTCTGACTAAACAATTATATCAGTATCGTAATTTTGGAACCATAGTAATTGGAATCCTAAAGTATCGACATCGTATGAAGAATTTATGGTAATTTTTTCAGATTTATATCAGTATCGTAATTTTTTCAGATTTATTATGAAAATGCCACTGAATTCGTATTTAAAATCTGCACTATTTTCAAATATTGAAACCAATATATCTCCTTAATTATAAGGTCAAATGGAGTGATTCAAAAGCCTTACTTGACTGAAAATTCATGAGAAATCCATTGGAGGCATCAAAATCGAGTTTCGGGATCATTTGGCACAAGAAACGATTCAAAACAGTTGGGCAGAAGAATATAATATTGAGGGTTTGTTCATTTGGTCATATTTTGAGTTGGAGCTTGGATTTAGGTGATTTTGGAGGTGATTTTAACCACGTGGATTAGGGTAAATGTTTTATATTCGTTTTTGGTTATATTTCATAAATCCATCTTCGTTTTTGGCATTTGATTAATGATTTCAAAGTGAAATTTGGGGATTTTTGTCTAAAATTTCATAAACTGATTGATTCGGAGCCAGATTTGAGTGAAAATTGTATGGTTGGACTCGTAATTGAATGGGTTATCGGATTTTGTAAGTTTCGTCGGATTCTAAGGTACGGACTCGAGTTTGACTTTTTGGTTGACTTTGGGATTTTTGATTTAAAATTCCATCTTTATCCATTGAGTTTGTTTTCTTTGGCATTATTTAATGTTCTTGAGTTGTTTTGCCTAGTTTCTAGCCGTTCGGAAGCCAGTGTACGCGGGATGGCATTTCTAGAGTATTGTTTGGCTTGAAAGGTATTGGATTCGGCTTGTTCGAGGTAAGTAACTTGTCTAAACTTGGATTTGAGGGTATTTAACTCTGGAAACTGTGTTATAAAAAGATGCATTGAGGTGACACACATGCTAGGTGACGAGCTGTGGGCGTACATTGAGGAAATTATTATTTTAGTCGACTATTAGACTATGACCGAACTTGTTTCTTTTACGGTTATATCTTGGTACATCCATGTTCTCCCTACTCGTTTGATCGTATGAGTTGTGAATCATGTTAGAAATCATTGTAGGCTATATTCTTATTCTATTGGGACCCACTGAGGTCGTCTCTGTTGTTGAGTTATTTGCTTAAATTACAATTACATACTCTATCATATTCATTCATTTGCATATCATATCTCAATCTTTATTGTAATTATAGCCACACCATATTATTATTGTTTGGGCTGATTGGCATGAGATTTGTGAGCCCGAGAGACTGGAGAGATTGGTGATTGTGTTTGGTCTTGAGGTCCAGATTGTGAGTGAGATTCAAGATGGAATCGGGCTGCACACCGCAACAAGTTTTACTGATTCATGATGGGATCGGGCTGCACGCCACATCAAATTTTACTGATTCATGATGGGATCGGGCTACTTGCCGAAACAGGTTTTACTGATTCATTATGGGATCGGGCTGCACACCGCAGTAGGTTTTATTGATTCGTGATGGATCGGGTTGCACACCGCAGCAGGCCATGTTGGCTTATATTAGCGCTTGGACAGGATACCTCCCCCCTGAAGTGTGACATACCAGTAGTGAGCGCAGGTAATGTACGGTGCTGAGTGACTGAGTGTGCTAAGTGATTGAGCGTGATGAGTAGGAGTGCGAGATAGTGAGATTTAGTACTCTGAGAGTGTGAGCATATGATTTCATCACTGTGATGCATTACATTTGACATACATACTTGCATATAGGCATAGAGATGCATTTCCTTATGCTAAATGGTATTGTGACATTCATGGGTTCACATGCACATTGACATATCGGTATAGAGGTGTACTTTCCCCGTGCTATATGAGAATGGAATATCTTATCTGTTGTTGAATTTTTTGGAAAAAATCACAGTTTTTACATACTCATATTTTGGTGATTTCGGTGAAAGATTTCGGTTTTACTGTTATACCTGAAAAGCATGCCTATTTTCCTTAACTGCGAACGAGCTGAGCATCATATCTTTGAGTTATTACTTGTCCTGTCTTCATTATATTGTTATGAGTTGTTCTTGTCTATTTGTGTTGGACTTTGACCATTGTCCAAGCTCGTCATTACTTTTAACCTAAGGTTAGGTTTATTATTTATTGAGTGCGTGGGGTCGGCTGTACTCATAGTACACTTCTGCACCTTGCGTGCAGATGTTGGAGTTGATATTACTTCATGTGGCGGGAGCTGGCTTTGAAGATGTACCTGCGTTTCGGTTACAACTACCTCTTATTCTTGATAGCTTTAGATTTATAAATTTGTTTATGTACATTTCGAACAGAAGATGTATTTATTTCACACCAGCATTGTAAACTCTAAGTCTTAGAAGCTCATGATTTGTACTACCACTCCTTGGAATTTTTGTATCAAAGTTCAGTTATTTCATCACTTATTTTCTCAGTAAATCTCATTTGAATTGAAATATTGTTAATTGGCTTACCTAGCGGTTTGGGTTAGGTGCCTTCACGACTAGTTGGATTTTGGATCATGACACTTAAGTTCATAAACTTCAAACTTCAAACTTCAAACTTCAAACCAAGCATCTAATTCAACCTAACCAATACGGAATGAATCTAAATTTTTCATACAAGTTTCAATTGACATATTGAATCTATTATAACTCCCGAAACAATAATCCGAACCCAATAACATCGAAGTCAACTCCCGATCAAACTTATGAACATTCCAAACTTTGAAATTTCTAACTTTCGCCAAATAGTGTCGAAACCTTATAGAAACACCCAAATGTAAATTCGGGCATACACCTAAGTCCAATTCGTCATCCAGACCTAACGGAACCATCAAAACTCTATTTTGGGGTCAAATACACAGAAGTCAAACTTGGTCAACTCTTCCAACTTAAAACTTCAAACATTAAATTCATTCCTCCAAACTAGTTCTGAATCATCCGAAAACCGAAACCGATGATACACACAAGCCATAATACATCATACAGATCTACGCATGCCCTCAAACCACCGGACAAAATGCAAATGCTCAAAAGGACTGGTCGAGTCGTTACATCAATCCTCCTCATCTTCTGCCTGCCATTTGATCCCTTTCTAAGCAATGGATAAATTGACTTGTCCGAGCCCTTCTCAAAATCATTTGGGCCTTTTATCACCCCCAGCAACATAGCACAACTAAGTAATCATTGATGGAAAGAATAGACTCTTAGACCTTCTATTACATGCTTCCTCAATCTCACACACCATATGTTGGCCCACATTCACTGGTAAGTCAACCACTATAGTAGTAATCATCAATGCCTTGCCAGACGCAACCTCGGACTCATGTCTAGATGGCATGATTTTGGCACAAATAATGGATGGCCAAGTCTTTGCTTTAGTTGTGAATTCAGAAGACACAACCCCTTTGTCCAATCTTTCCCAAGTCAGGATTACCCTATAGTGAAGCCTTTCCACAAACCAATGGCTTCCTCTTTCCTTGGCTCTAGCTTTGTATACCTCTTTGTTAGCATTAGGAAGGCCAAATGGTGCATTGACTATCTTCGGACCAAAGTCGACTTGCTTATCCCTGCCAATGGTAAATACTTCCCCTCGGAAGTCGGTCCTTAGAGCATTGGCATAAAATTCTCTGACTACTTTGTGATTAACTCTGATTGGTTTTGGAGCAAAACAAATCCATCCATTGCTAGTCAATCTTTTGAAAAAATCTGGTATCTCAGCTTCAAGTTTTTCCATATAGATGCCCCTTTCCTTGATGATGCTCTTTATATGAGTCTGTCATAGTTTCTTTCACATTTAGCGGCTATGAATATATTCCAATCAAGATACTCTTCTTTCACAGCTTGGAGAATAGGTGATTACATAATTTCATCATTTTCCGAGGCAATTTTATTCTCAATTGACCTACAAAAGTAGACCATATGTTAAAAGCTGGTACGGAAACTTAATGCACTGTATTATGATGTATTTAAGCCAAAAAAAGGAATAAAAAGCATCAGGATTAAAATATGCAAGGCTACTATTTTGTTGCCTGTAGGCTAAAGAACCGCGATCGCAGAAATGGGCACCGCAATCGCCGAAATGGGCATCACGATCTCGAAGGTCTTCTTCCTCGCCCACAAACAGTTCATTCAGACATTTGATCAAACACAAAGAGGGCAGCCGATTTTCTTAGCCATTTCATAACATTCAAGCTTGTTCCTTTCCCACAATTTTTCACAGAATTAAACTCAATCACTCAACCAACATCAAGCAAGCACGTAAAGCATACAAAATTCTCACATCAAAAATTAAAACTTAATCCCTAAAACCTTGAGAACAAGGCTACTTTTCAATTATTTCACAACAAGAACTGGAAGAAGTGAGAGGCAAGGGAGAAAGTCACATACCTTGAGAATGACGAGTGAATATTGTAGTGCAATTGAAGCGAAAGGAGAATTAGAGATGATTTTGGGGTTACGAGAGTAGGGATAATGACTTCTAATTTTTAGGCAGAAGTGTTCTCCTCTTATTTTAAGCATTTTAATGTTGGGGGCACTTACCTTGGAGGATGCGATCGCGGCTGATGTCTGTGTTCGCGAAGAACTAATATTTCACAAAGACGCCCAATCACTTTTCTACCATCACGATCGCGAAGTGTTAGGAAAATTACATGTTCTTCGCGAACGTGTGACTATGTCCGCGAAAGCGATAGACTACAGTTTTCTGCAATTTCGGCAGCTACTGGTTTGGGGATGTCCGGACCACCTAACCTACTCAAATCAACTCCAAAAAATGTAAAACTTTATAGATTAGTCAAAAAATATTATACTAAGCTATTCAAAAAAAAATGACTTAAAATTTTAAAAATAAAGGGTTGCCACCCATCAAGCGCCACATTTAGTGTCGTAGCATGACAACAACCAACTTCACAATTTTTTTCTCTTGGATAATATGAATTGGGCACCTAACTTGGACTCAAGTTTGTGGCCACGAGTAATGGGGGTGGTATGTAGATGAAAAAGTCGAACGTCATTAGCTTCATTTTGCATTTCTTGGCTTTTTTGAAGAATATCATTTTGTCATCTCGAACTTTAAAATTGCAAGATGTATGGCTTTTGTCTTTCTTCTTTTCACTCCCACATAGATTCACATGGTTCAATTTCCATATCACCATAAAATTTCGAAGTTGAAAAATGCTTGGGATGAGACATCAACCTCCCTTATATATTCCAGTTTATTTTAGTAGTATTTCTTAGTTCAGATCAAAATAGGCAGTGAAAAAATAATTTATTGAAGATATGAGTAAATTGGTTTTTCTGAAATGATTTTGGTTAGCATGAGTGGCAGAATTCTTTGTGAAACCGACTTCCAAAATTGTCAGATGTTACTAATGCAAATATGTCAATTGTGGAAGGGGCTAAGAGAGATGCCAATACAATTTCCTATATCATAGGTGCTAAAAGAAAAGATTTATTTATTAATAATATTTTTTTCTTCACAAAAAAAAAAAAAAAGCAATAGCCTCCCCAGGCTTAGCAAAGGTGGGTGGAGGGTTGAAGGACTAGAAAATTGAAACTTGTAACAACAATATCAAAGTTGATGTTAAAAATGTCTTATGCACCGCAAAAAACTCCAGTGTCTAAATCTGTGAAGCCAAATTCCAAAACCTCATTTTGTAATATGACAACCAGAAGCCTCCACTGAGATTTTATTTTCAAAAGTTCTAATAATAACATCTTCAATACATATTTAAAAAATAAAAAATAAAAAAGATCAGCACAAAGTGACTATAAGGGCAATGACGAGACTTTGTTTGGTAGAAAACTTGATGCATCATTTCCTTCTTTTGCTTGGCAGAATACACCCAAACTAAATATAGTATTCAAAATTGATTAAATTTAATGATGAAGAGTATATATCAGACCATTTAACACGTGATGACACTAAATGATTTGAGCAGAAGAAAAAATTATGAAATATTGCACTTGAAATAATATTACACTTATATAATATGAGTCATACATCCTTTTATCAAAATTACAAAAAATATACATATATAGAAAAAGAACGTATCTAGCCAATAATTAAGGCATAATGCCACTGTAATCCCGATGACAATCGGAACTATTGAAATATCTACCCACCCCACGCTAATATACATTGTTGATGGTATACGTGATTACAGGGCAAGATTTTCGGGCACAATCTCATTTTCCTCAAAATTAATCGAGCAAATGTAGCATTCATGATGACCAAAATTTAATTATGTCACGTGATGCCCAAGTACTATAGACAAGAAAATGATTCAACCACTCTTGGGACAAAGATTTAAACATTTTTTTTATAAAGAATTACTAAATAATATAAGATGCACGTGCGACATACGAAAAATGCGATGCACGTAAAAAGTAATTTTATTAAATATACTTAAAATAACTTATTAAGGTTTGATTTACACCAACAATTTCATTGAGCCACCTCTGTAAATAATCTAATACAGTATCGTATCACCCGAGGAAGTAAGAAGAGTAAAATTTTAATAAGTAGCTACTAAGACACAATGTCGTTGTAATACAAGCAACAATTGGGACAACTCAGCCATCCAGGCTAATAGACATTCTTGATGATATATGTGATTACAAGGTAACACTCTTACATATTCATTTTCTTCAAAGTCGGTCAAGCAAATATGGCATTCCCCATGCCCAAAAAATATGTCACTTTGATGACGAGTATTGAAGTATGGGAAATGATCCAAACACTCTAGGGACGATGCGCCAAGCTCTAAAAGTGGCAAAAGCGTCTAATGCGGTAACGTATAGCCCAAGGAAGTAAGACGGGTAATAGGCTGAAACCTGTGAGTGCTCCCAACATGATTGTAACAACTGGGTTGAACATAATGCATCAAAAAATCCTTTTGAAATAATACGACGAACAAGGAAAAGATGGCAAGAAACTATCTCTAGAAAGAAGAAGGAAGAAAGTTAGGACTTAAAGATAATATATGAACATATATACGAAAGCTGATGAGCTAATTTTAATAGTGTTACTGGGATTTTTTTGTTTTTTCAAAGTTGGATTATGAATGCTGCATCATCATCTCTTTATGTAATTTCTGTTAGTCAATTAATAGAGTAAATTTGTTTACCACAAAAAACTCTATTGGGTCCCATTTGTCAAGTAAATACAAAAAATATCAAAGTTTTCTATCACCCAATTTTCTCCCGGGTTATAAATTGCACACCCAATTACTAATTCTCAATTTCACCAAATAATACTTATTTATTTCTTATTACATAAAAATAAATAAAGTCTATTAGCACCTAAAAATTATTCTGTCTCAAATCCCAAAAAATTTCTATTAGAAATTTGACATCACGTAAGTTTGACCCTAAACCCTAAACCCTAAACTTACGTCACTTAATGCAAGTACTATAGGCGGAGGGAATGACCCAACCACTCTAGGGACAATGCTTCGAGCTCTAATAGTAGCGTAGCGTCTAATACAGTAACAAATTGCCCAAGGACGTAGGATGTAATATGCAGTAGACTGTAAGCACTAGCTCCCAGCATAATTTTACTAATTGAGTGGATTCTAGTGAGGTTAAATCCTCCTTTTGAGGTGACATGAGGAATAAAGGAAAGGCGGCAAGAAACTATCTACAGAAATAAAAGAAGAAAGTGAGTTACAAATTGAAGAAACTTTTGTTAAAATATTGAATTAATATGTGTAAATATTGGAAGGAGACGAGTTTTTCTAATTATGCAAGTATTATAGTGTGCATATATTTTTAGGACTTGGAATTTGTAGCACAGAGTTTCTAAAACAGGATTATCGGGTTGGTCGGATCGAGTCCGGAATGATTTTGGTAAGGTTTGAGACACTTAGTCTCTTTTAAGGAAGTTTTAGTTGGAAAAGTCAACCGGATGTTGACTTATGTGTTAGAGGGCTCGGATGCGAGTTCCGATGGTTCGATTAGCTTCGGGAGGTGATTTATGGCTTAGGAGTGTGATCGGAATGGATTTTGGAGGGTTGTAGTAGTTTTAGGCTTGAATTGGCGAAGTTGATATTTTGACGATTTCCGGTTGATAGGCGAGATTTTGATATAGGGGTTGGAATGGAATTCCGAGAGTTGCAGTAGCTCCGTCGTGTCATTTGAGAATTGTGTGTAAAATTTCAGGTCATTTGGACATGGTTTGGTTGGGTTTTTGATCAAAAGCGGAATTCGGAAGATTTTAGAAACTTAGGCTTGAATCCGAGGTGTTTTGGTTGATTTGGTGTTGTTCGAGGTGTTGTGATGATTGGAACAAGTTTGTATAAAGTATTGGGTTATGTGTGTGCTTTTGGTTGAGGTCCCGGGGGCCTCGGGATGATTTCGGATGGTCGTCGGAGAAGTTGAAAGGTTATTCAGCTGCTGAGATTTTTCTGTTCTGGTGTTTTCGCACCTGCGGTTTGGGGACCGCAGGTGCGGCGTCACAGGTGCGATGAGAGAGGTCGCAGAAGCGGATTCGAGAGTAAAGTCTGGAACCGCAGATGCGGTAGTTGGACCGCACCTGCGTAGTCGCAGATGCGGAGAGTGGACTGCAGATGCGGAATTGGCCTTTAAGTGATTTCCACAGAAGTGGTGGATAGACCGCATATGCGGTATCGTAGAAGCGGCAAAAGGTGTCGCGGATGCGTAACAACTGGGCAGATGAATTAAAAGAGTCCTTCGCGAATTTTTGGGTTATTTCACCATTTTTGACTTCGGCTTGAGAGCTTTTGGACAATTTGGAAGAGAGATTTCAAGAGAACTTCGTTAAAGTAAGGATTTTGTACTTAAAACACATTTCTATGGTAGTATTTCATGGATTAAGACTGAAATTAAAGAAATTAAAGGGCTAAAAATGGAGGATTAGGGCTTGAGTTTAAGAGGCGTTAAATTGAGGATTTGAGGGGACATTTGGACTCTGATTTTGGTATTCTTGATATGCATAAACTCGCGGGAAGATAAGGAATCTATTGGTGTAAAAATTTCTGAATTTTGAGACGTAGGCCCGAGGGTCGGGTTTTGGTAATTTCGGGATTTGTGCCCTTTATTGATTGTTTTCGCTTGGGCTTTGTTCCCTTAGCATATTTTGACGCCCTCGTTCTGATTTTGGATAGATTCGACGCGCGTGGAGGCCGATTCGAGGGGCAAAGGCGTCGCGAGCTAGAGATTTAGTCGGTTCAAGGTGAGTAATGATTGTAAATGATGTTCTGAGGGTTCGAAACCCCGGATTTGCACATTATAATACTATATTGAGGTGAGGCACACGCTTGATGACGAGCGTGGGGTCGTGCACTATTGAGGATTGTGACTTAGTCCGTCCCGAATGACTATTTTTCCGCGTATTTGATTGAAATCATGATTTGGGCTGATTGCCATATTTGCGCCTAGTTCCAACTATTTGAACCCTTCGGGGCATTTTATTGATATTTCCTCACTGTTTTGACTTTATACTTGAACTTAGTCATGTTATTTTCCACTGTTTTTCATACTCAGCCATGTTTTACTCAATTTAAGACTTAAATGATATTTTAAATGATGTTTGGGCTGAGAAACAATGTTTTACTATTGTCTGAAGGGCTTGTGAGTATTCTTTTGACTGAGTAAGGTCGAGGGTCTAGTAGTGAGGAAACACTGATACAGATTTGAGGCCGAGGGCCTGAGATATATACGCCACGAGGTGGCTTGATTGATATGAGGCCGAGGGCCTAGATTTGATGCCACGAGATGGCTTGTCATTGCGCTTGAGTCGTAAGGGGCCCCTTTAGGAGTCTGTACATCCCCAGTGAGCGCGGGTACCCATTGTGATATGAGATTGAGCCCGAGGGGCTGGTATTGTTTTGAGATGTGGCCCGAAGGGCGGATTTGCTGATACTATGCCCGAGGGGCGAACTTCTATTTGTTTACTTTACCTTAATTACCTGTCAATTACTTGTTTGCTTGTTGAAAGAAGTTTTACTTGATTTTTCAATGGTTTATTGCTTTTAAATGATTTTTACTGCTTCATTATAGAATGTCGTATGCCTTCGTGATTTCTTACTTTCAGTCGTTATTTACATTTATTACTTACTAAGTTGGAGTACTCACTTTACTCCCTGTATCGCGTGTGCAGATTCAGGCGTAGCTGGTCCCGCTCCCAAGTGCTAATTCATTCCAGCTTTAGGCGGATCTTCGAGGAGTCTTTAGGTAGCTGTTGGCGTTCCCAGCCTGGAGCTCTTCCCTATCTCTTTCCTTTATGTCTTTAGTTCAGTATTTAAATTCTCTAGTTACATTTGAGGACTTAGTGTTGTTAGATGCTTGTGACTTATGACACCCTAGTTAGGGCTGTGTTAGGTTATACTTCCATATTTTATTGATGTTATCTGCTACTTCGTATTATTAATCATGGTTTAGGCTATTTTATTGTTAATTAACTGTTTAACGTCGAATTAGAAATAGTTGGTTGGCCTTGTCTTCACGGGAGGCACCATCACGACTGGGTTCTGGTTAGGGTCGTGACAAGTTGGTATCAAAACCTAGGTTACATAGGTCTCACGAGTCATGAGCAGTTTTAGTAGAGTCTCGCAGATCAGTATGAAAACGTCTGTATTTATCCGCGAGAGGCTGCAGAACCTTTAGGAAAAACTTCATATTCTCGAAATTCTGGTTGTGCGAACTTGTTGATCCGAGTACTAAACCTCTGTTATTCTATTCTCTCACAGATGGTGAGGACACGCACTACTGGACAGGATGGACTACCACCAGTGCCACCAACTGTGGCCACCAGAGGCCGATGACGCGACCGTGGTTGTGGTAGAGGCAGAGCAGCGAGGGCAGCACCTGTAGATCCACCAGCTGCCCCTATTCAGGACCAGGTCCCAGCTATGGACGCTCCAGCAGCACCAGTTCACGCACCAGGCGTGCCCATCGTGATTCCGGGTCTTCAGGAGTCCTTGGCTCAGATCTTATCAGTTTGCACTAGCCTAGCTCAGGCGGTTCACTACAGACGCAGCTACTTCGCAAGTCAGGGGAGGCAATCAGACTCCCGCCGCTCGCACACCTGAGTAGGTCGTGCAGGGACTTCAGACGCTGGGGGCGCATCCAGCTTAGCCGGTTGCAGCTGCTCAGGACTATGTAGTTCCTGCCATGTCGGAAGACGAGTAGCGTAGGTTGGAGAGGTTTGGTAGACTTCACCTCCGTCATTCAGTGGTGTAGAGGGCGAGGATGCCCAGGGCTTTTTTGATAAGTGTTAGAGGATGCTCCATACTGCAGGTATTCTGGAGACCAGCGGGGTCACTTTTACCACCTATCAGTTTTCAAGAGCTGCTTTCACTTGGTGGGAGGATTTTGAGAGGCATAGGCCTGTTGGTGCAACACCCCTTACCTGGCAGTAGTTCTCCGTTATCTTTCTGGAGAAGTATGTACCGCAGTCTCACAGAGAGGAGCTGCATATGTAGTTTGAGTGGCTGCGTCAGGGGGAGATGATCGTGTCGCAGTATGAGTTGAGGTTCTCTGAGTTGGCTCGTCATGCCATCTGGTTGGTCCCGACGGATAGAGAGAGGATTAGGAGGTTTGTTGATGGTCTTACTTATCAGCTCTGTATTCTGATGACCAAGGAGAGGGTGACTAGTGCTACTTTCGAGGAGGTTGTGGATATTGCTCATGAGATTGAGACTATTCATCGCAGGAACAAGAGGAGAGGGAGGCCAAGAAGCGCGAGGATCTGGTAGCTATAGTGGTGCTCTTTTGAGGGGCCAGTTTCAGCATGGTAGAGGTCGTTCATTCATGTCTGCTTAGCTAGATTGCGCAGGTTATCGTGGGGCATCTTCGGGTCATGGTTATCATGGTTCTTATCAAGGTCAGTAATCACTTAGTGCCCTTCTAGCTCAGAGTTCATCCCGTGCTCCATCAGCTCAGGGCTCTTCTATGCCGAGTGCATCTGCTAGTCACTCCGGTGCGAGGGGTTCCCTTCAGTCTCCTTCTCCAGCACCTAGGGGTTGTTATGAATGTGGTGAGATGAGCCACCTGTGGAGGCAGTGTCTTTGTCGTGTTGCTAGTTCATCCCAGTAGAGGGGTCAGTTATTGGCTTCAGCACTAGTTTCTTCACCACCACCCGCTCAGCCAGCTAGGGGTGGAGTTCAGTCAGCCTGGGTCTCCCTAGAGGGGGAGGTCGATCCGGGGCGGTCAGGCCCGTTTCTATGCACTCCCAGGCAGACCTGATGCTATCACTTCAGATTCTGTTATTACAGGTATTGTTTCAGTCTGTCACGGAGATGACTCTATATTATTTGATCCCAGTTCCACCTTTTCTTATATGTCATCATACTTTGCTCGTTATTTGGGTATGCCCCGTGAGTTTCTTGTTTTACCTGTTCATGTATCTACCCCAGTGGGCGATACTGTTGTTGTAGGCCGTGTGTATCGGTCATGTGTGGTGACTATTGGGGGTTCGGAGACCTAAATGGATCAATTGTTATTAAGCATGGTGGATTTTGATGTCATTTTGGGCATGGATTGGTTATCTCCATGTCGTGCTATTCTGGACTGTCATGCTAAGACAATCACATTAGCTATGCCGGGTGTTCCACGGATCGAGTGGCGAGGTGTGACTAATTATGTTCCTAGTAGAGTGATCTCTTTCTTGAAGGCCCAGCGTATGGTTGGGAAGGGTTGTCTTTCATATCTAGCGTTTGTGAGGGATGTCGGAGCTGAGACTCCCAGTATGGATTCGGTTCCAGTTGTGAGGGATTTTCCCGATGTGTTTCCTGCAGACCTGTCGGGCATGCTGCCGGATAGGGATATTGATTTTGGTATTGATCTGGTGCCGGGCACTCAGCCCATTTCTATTCCGTCGTATCGTATAGCACTAGCGGAGTTGAAGGAATTAAAATAACAGCTTCAGGAAATCCTTGATAAAGGGTTCATTCGGCCTAGTGTGTCACCTTGGGGTACACCAGTTCTGTTTGTGAAGAAGAAGGATGGCACTATGAGGATGTGTATCGATTATAGGCGATTGAACAAATTAATAATTAAGAACAAGTATCCTTTGCCTCACATTGATGATTTATTCGACCAGCTTCAGGAAGTGAAGGTGTTCTCCAAGATTGATCTCCATTCAAGTTATCACCAGCTGAAGATCAGGGACTCGGATATTCTCAAGACCGCTTTCAGGATCAGATATGGCCATTATGAGTTCTTGGTGATGTCTTTTGGGCTGACCAATGCCCCAGCAGCATTCATGCATTTGATGAACAATGTATTCTGGCCTTATCTTGACTCGTTTGTCATAGTCTTCATTGATGATATTCTGGTATATTCGCGTAGTAAAGAGGAGCACACGGAGCATTTGAGAGTTGTGTTATAGAGATTGAGGGAGGAGAAGCTTTATGCAAAATTCTCCAAGTGTGAGTTTTGGCTCAGTTTAGTGGCTTTCTTAGGGCATGTGGTGTCCAACGAGAGTATTCAGGTTGATCTGAAGAAGATAGAGGCGGTTTAGAGTTGGCCCAGACCTTCCTCAGCCACAGAGATTCGCAGCTTTCTTGGTTTGGTGGGTTATTATCGCCGATTTGTTTAGGGATTCTCATCTATCGCATCGCCCTTGACCAAGTTGACTCAGAAGGGTGCTTCGTTTGTATGGTCGGACGAGTGTGAGGAGAGCTTTTAGAAGCTCAAGACAGCTTTGACCACAGCTCCAGTGTTGGTCTTGCCATCAGCTTCAGGTTCATATACCGTGTATTATGATGCTTTGAGAGTTAGGATTGGTTGCGTGTTGATGCAGGAGGGTAGAGTTATTGTTTATGTTTCTCATCAGTTGAAGCCCCATGAGAAGAACTACCCCGTTCATGATTTGTAGTTGGCTGCCATAGTTCACCCGTTAAAGATTTTGAGGGCATTACTTGTATGGCATATCTTGTGAGGTGTTCAATGATCATCGTAGTCTTCAGCATTTGTTCAAGTAAAAGGATCTTAATTTGAGACAACGTAGATGGTTGGAGTTGCTTAAGGATTATGATATCACTATATTGTACCATCCGGGAAAGGCCAATGTGGTGGCTGATGCTTTGAGCCGAAAGGCAGTGAGTATGGGGAGTTTGGCATATATTCCAGTTGGGAAGAGATCGCTTGTAGTTGATGTTCAGGCCTTGGCCAATCAGTTTGTGAGGTTGGATATTTCGGAGCCTAGTCGGGTATTGGCTTGTGTGGTTTCTCGTTCTTCCTTATATGAGCGCATCAGAGAGCGCCAGTATGATGATCCGCATTTGCTTGTCCTTAGGGACAGAGTTCAGCATGATGATGCCAGAGATGTGACCATCGGTGATGATGGGGTGTTGAGGATGCAGGGCCGGATTTGCGTGCCCAATGTGGATGGACTTCGGGAGTTGATTCTGGAGGAGGCCCATAGCTCGCGGTATTCCATTCATCCGGGTGCCGCGAAGATGTATCAGGATTTGAGGCAGCACTATTGGTGGAGAAGAATGAAGAAAGATATTATGGGATTTGTAGCTCGGTGTCTCAATTGTCAGCAGGTGAAATATGAGCATCAGAGACCGGGTGGTTTGCTACAGCAGATAGATATTCCTGAGTGGAAGTGGGAGAGGATCACTATGGACTTTATTGTTGGACTTCCACGGACTTTGAAGAAGTTCGATGCTATTTGGGTGATTGTGGATCGGCTAACCAAGTCCGCGCACTTCATTCCTATGTGTACTACCTATTCTTCAGAGCGGTTGGCAGGGGTCTATATCCGAGAGATTGTTCTCTTGCATGGTGTCCCAGTTTCCATCTTTTCAGATAGAGGTACTCAGTTTACTTCGCAGTTTTGGAGGGCCGTGCAGCGAGAGTTGGGTACTTAGGTGGAGTTGAGCACAACTTTCCATCTCAAAAAAACGAGCAGTTCGAGCGTACTATTCAAATATTGGAGGACATGTTACATGCTTGTGTCATTGATTTCGGAGAGTCATGGGATGAGTTTCTACCGCTTGCAGAGTTTGCTTATAACAACAGCTATCAGTCGAGTATTCAGATGGCTCCATATGAGGCTTTGTATGGGAGGTAGTGTAGATCTCCAGTTGGTTGGTTCGAGCCCGGTGAGGCTAGGCTATTGGGGACTGATTTGGTGCAGGATGCTTTAGAAAAGGTGAAGGTGATTCAGGAGAGGCTTCGTACAGCGCAGTCGAGACAAAAGAGTTATGCTGACCGGAAGGTTCGAGATGTGTCCTACATGATTAGCGAGAAGGTTCTATTGAAGGTTTCACCCATGAAGGGTGTTATGAGATTTGGGAAGGAAGGGAAGTTGAGTCGTCGGTTCTTTGGGCCTTTTGAGGTGCTTCGGAGGATTGGGGAGGTGGCTTATGAACTTGCTTTGCCATCCAGCTTATCGAGTGTGCATCCGATATTCCATGTTTCTATGCTTTGGAAGTATATTGGGGATCCGTCCCATGTTCTGGATTTCAGCACGGTTCAGTTGGATGATGATTTGACCTATGATGTGGAGCCAGTAGCTATTTTTGGTTGACAGGTTCGAAAGTTGAGGTCAAAGGATATAGTTTCAGTGAAAGTGCAATGGAGAGGTCGGCCCATGGAGGAGGCTACATGGGAGACCGAGCAGGAGATGCAGAGCAGATATCCTTACCTGTTTGAGGCTTCAGGTATGTTTCTTGATTCGTTTGCAGACGAATGTTTGTTTAATTGGGGACGATGTGACGACCCGACTAGTCGTCTCATGAGTTATCGCTTCGTTTTCCCCATTTTTGCTTCTTTATGCTTCGTTATCCATGTTTTATGGTATCGGGTTGGTCGGATCGAGTCCGGAATGATTTTTGTAAGGTTTGAGACACTTAGTCTCTTTTAAGGAAGCTTGAGTTGGAAAAGTCAACCAGATGTTGACTTATGTGTTAGAGGGCTCGGATGTGAGTTCCGATGGTTCGGTTAGCTTCGGGAGGTGATTTATGGCTTATGAGTGTGATCAGAATGGGTTTTGGAGGGTTGGAGTAGTTTTAGGCTTGAATTGGCGAAGTTAATATTTTGGCGATTTCCGGTTGATAGGCGAGAATTTGATATAGGGGTCGGAATGGAATTCCGAGAGTTGCAGTAGCTCCGTCGTGTCATTATGAGTGTGGTCATTCGGATGTGGTTTGGTTGGGTTTTTTATCAAAAGCGGAATTCGGAAGATTTTAGAAACTTAGGCTTGAATCCGAGGTGTTTTGGTTGATTTGGTGTTGTTTTAGGTGTTGTGATGATTGGTACAAGTTTGTATAAAGTATTGGGTTATGTGTGTGCTTTTGGTTGAGGTCCGGGGGGCCTCGGGATGATTTCAGGTGGTCGTCGAGGAAGTTGAAAGGTTATTCAGCTGCTTAGATTTTTCTGCTTTTGGTGTTTTCACACCTGCGGTTTGGGGACCGTAGGTGCGGCGTCGCAGGTGCGATGAGTGAGGTCGCAGAAGCGGATTCGAGAGGAACGTCTGGAACCGCAGATGCGGTAGTTGGACCGCACCTGCGTAGTCACAGATACGGAGAGTGGACCGCAGATGCGGAATTGGCCTTTAAGTGATTTCCGTAGAAGCAGTGGATAGACCACAAATGCGGTATCGCAGAAGCGGCAAAAGGTGCCGCAGATGCGGAACAACTGGGCAGATGAATTAATAGAGTCCTTCACGAATTTTTGGGTTATTTCACCATTTTTGACTTCGACTTGAGAGCTTTTGGACGATTTGGAAGAGGGATTTCAAGGGAACTTCGTTAAGGTAAGGATTTTGGACCTAAAACACATTTCTATGGTAGTATTTCATGGATTAAGGCTAAAATTAAAGGAATTAAAGGGCTAAAAATGGAAGATTAAGGCTTGAGTTTAAGAGGCCTTAAATTGAGGATTTGAGGGGTCATTTGGACTCCAATTTTGGTATTCTTGATATGCATAAACTCGTGGGAAATAAGGAATCTATTGGTGTAAAAATTTCTGAATTTCAAGACGTGGGCCCGTGGGTCGGGTTTTGGTAATTTCGGGATTTGTGCCCTTTATTGATTGTTTTCGCTTGGGCTTTTTTCCTTAGCATATTTTGACGTACTCGTTCTGATTTTGGATAGATTCGACGCGCGTGGAGGCCGATTCGAGGGGCAAAGGCGTCGCGAACTAGAGATTTAGCCGATTCGAGGTGAGTAATGATTGTAAATGATGTTCTGAGGGTTCGAAATCCCGATTTGCACATCGTAGTGCTATATTGAGATGAGGCACACACTTGATGACGAGCGTGGGGTCGTGCACTATTGGGGATTGTGACTTAGTCCGTCCTGAATGACTATTTTTTCGCGTATTTGACTGAATTCTATTTGCTATCATCATGATTTGGGCCGAATGCCATATTTGGACCTAGTTCCAACTATTTGAACCCTTCGGGGCTTTTTATTGATATTTTCTCACTGTTTTGACTTTATACTTGAACTCGGTCATGTTATTTTTCTACTGTTTATCATACTCAGCCATGTTTTACTCAGTTTAAGACTTAAATGATATTTTAAATGATGTTTGGGCTGAGAAACACTATTTTACTATTGCCTGAGGGGCTTGTGAGTATTGTTTTGACTGAGTAAGGCCGAAGACCTAGTTGTGAAGAAACACTGATTCTGATTTGAGGCCGAGGGCCTGAGATATATACGCCACGAGGTGACTTGATTGATATGAGGTCGAGGGCCTAGATTTGATACCACGAGATGGCTTGTTATTGCGCTTGGGCCGTAAGGGGCCCTCCAGGAGTCTGCACACCCCCAGTGAGCGCGGGTACCCATTGTGATGTGAGATTGAGCCCGAGGGGCTGGTATTGTTCTGAGATGTGGCCCGAGGGGCGGATTTGTTGATACTGTGTCCGAGGGGCGAACTTGTATTTGTTTACTTTACCTTAATTACCTGTCAATTACTTGTTTGCTTGTTGAAAGAAGTTTTACTTGATTTTTTACTGGTTTACTGCTTTTAAATGATTTTTTACTGCTTTATTATAGAATGGCGTGTGTCTTACGTGTTTTCATACTTTCAGTCGTTATTTACATTTGTTACTCACTGAATTGGAGTACTCACTTTACTCCCTGCACCCCGTGTGCAGATTCAGGCGTAGCTGGTCCCGCTCCCGAGTGCTGATTCATTCCAGCTTCAGGCGGATCTTCGAGGAGTCTTTGGGTAGCTGTTGGCGTTCGCAGCCTGAAGATCCTCCCTATTTCTTTTCTTTATGTCCTTAGTTCAGTATTTTAACTCTGTAGTTACATTTGAGGACGTAGTGTTGTTAGATGCTCGTGACTTGTGACACCCCGGTTAGGGCTGTGTTGGGTTGTACTTCCGCATTTTATTGATATTATCTGCTATTCGTCTTATTAATCATGGTTTAGGCTATTTTATTGTTGATTAATTGTTTAACGTCGAATTGGAAATAGTTGGCTGGCCTTGTCTTCACGAGAGACGCCATCACGACCGGGTCCGGGTTAGGATCGTGACAGTGACCTTCTGAGTGCTATGTGCATAGTTAAGTGACTTTTCTGTTACAAACGGAATAAATATGACTTTACTAGATAATTTCGGATAGGTTAATAACCATTTAAGTAATGGACTCGAGATTTTTCATGTGAATCCTATAAATTCACTGATTATTCGTATTGTTGGTTTCGTCTATGGCTGTAATTATACTTAGCTCCTAAAAGATTTGCTGCAATTATTTCAATTGTATATCTGCAACTGAGAGTAGACAATCTACTACTAGTAGTACACAACATTTGTCAATTGGTCATAACGGGTCAGTAAGAGGAACATCTTCGAGATTCTTGAACTTTTTCCCTTATGGATCTATGATGAATTGTAAGACAATTAGGAAAAACAACATGTGGGTTCCTCAAGGTTTGTGATAAAAAGTTCAAATATGATGCTTTATACAAGAAATATGAGCTATGATGAGGGGTAATTTAACGGCACTTATTAACAGCCCAATAGCATGGATAGCTAGTAATTTAAGCCATTTACCAAACGATATATAGGGTTAATTTTGACTCTTTTCCGTATAATATTTTTCTTTTATTTCAAGTCTATAATATTTCTGTAGGTTTAAACTTGACAATTATTGTAGAATCAAATATATAGAAACGCCCTTTTTGATTGGTGACAGTAAGATTGAACTTAGAATATCTTTTTATGCTTTTAACACCGTACTGAAATATGTGATAAATTCATTTATATTTTCTTAGACAATCAACACAATTCATGCAGCTTTCTCTTAAGACCTCTCTTTGATACAAATTTTGTTGCTTGATTTAACCTTTTTTCCTTCTTTTTTTCATGTTTTTCTTCATCTTTATGTGAAGCTCAATGAAACTTCAGGAGCTTATGGTGTCAATACAGTGGAAATTTGATACAAATTAAAATGCATGTATGTTTAGTATTTCTTAAGGAACTTTAACTTCAAATATGCTGTATGAACTTTTGTGTTTCTGGTGATGCTATAAGTTATTATTGATTGATGGGAATCCTGACTGGAAACTTATTTGATGGATTCCGGAAAATTTTTCTAGTCCAAGTTGATCAGTGGGCTCTAAGCAATTCTGCTGAAGGCCATGCATGACTAAGTCGATACTGTTTTTCACATTGACACAAATTACATTAGGAGTTTTTCCTATATATACTGTGATAGGAACTTATTAATTTATATTTTCTAGGTTTTGTAGTTTTCAAAAAGTATCTAGGTTTTGCTTACAAATTGTATACATTCCTATAAATATACAATTGTATACAAATTGTATTAATTTATACACTCCTCCCTTAAAAATCTCTCATCCCATTATTAATTCCTTTAATTAAGAGATTCAATTATATTCTTTCCTCCTTTTTGAGGTTTTTACACCGTAGGGCTCTTATAAAATAATTTTTATATTAATGTTACCATATTTTGATTATTCCAATAATAGCAGATTTTATTCCAAATATAGCACATTTGAAAGTATTTAATAGTAACTAATTTATTGTTTGACTCTTCCTTAAAATAAGGGATTATGTTTAAATTCTTAATATTTTATTTCTCTTTCTCTCTCATACTATCACTCTACCATTGACTCTCTTTCTTCGAATTTCCAATCTTTTACTGCTTTTTTTTCTATTGCCGTTCCAAGTATCAATTCCTTCTTTTACTTTTCATTCTGATTAAATTTGGAACTCAAAATTTAAAACTTAATGACGAAAAATTAATATATACAATCAAGCTATGGAAGTTCATCACATATATACCATTAATATATCTGTGTTATATCATATAAATATACACGAAAAAATAAACAAATATAGATATACGGAATACCATCATTATACCATCTATATTTATATATACACACTTTAACCAAAGCAAAATCCATGCGCTGGTCTTTCTAAGAATATATGGTATTATTAATTATACATGGTTGTTATTGTATAATCATCTAAATTTTATTTCTTATACCAAACATATAAATAATTTATAATATATACATACCATATATATACCTTATATATTTTCACTAAATATGTGTATTTTATATTGTTCAGAATATAAGGATAAGGATATTTATGGTAAACATACATGATTTATTCCAATATTATACATATTATTAATTATACATATTTTTTTAATAAAAAATCAATGAAAATATTTTAAAGAAAACACATTGAGCGAATTTCAATTGAACAAGAGTTGCAATCACTTATAAAATTATAATAATATGAAAGTTCGGTAATTTAATTGTGATGGGTAGAATTTGTATATCACAAATTATATGCCTATTTTAGTGGAATTTGGAAGAGAGCTTCATTTTTGGATGAAAATTATCATTTTTCCTTTTATTCTTGCTTGCTTTTAGGGATTAGCAACTAGCATCCCTATTTTAATGGGATTGAGTGATTTTCTGCTAGGGAATGTATTTATTTAGTTGCCGTAAAATAATGATTGCTGCTAGGTTTTTAAAATTTTTACTCAAATATTGCCTAATTTATGAGGTTTTTACACCGTAGGGCTCTTATAAAATAATTTTTATATTAATGTTACCATATTTTGATTATTCCAATAATAGCAGATTTTATTCCAAATATAGCACATTTGAAAGTATTTAATAGTAACTAATTTATTGTTTAACTCTTCTTTAAAATAAGGGATTATGTTTAAATTCTTAATATTTTATTTCTCTTTCTCTCTCATACTATCACTCTACCATTGACTCTCTTTCTTCGAATTTCCAATCTTTTTACTGCTTTTTTTTCTATTGCCGTTCCAAGTATCAATTCCTTCTTTTACTTTTCATTCTGATTAAATTTGGAACTCAAAATTTAAAACTTGATGACGAAAAATTAATATATACAATCAAGCTATGGAAGTTCATCACATATATACCATTAATATATCTGTGTTATATCATATAAATATACACGAAAAAATAAACAAATATAGATATACGGAATACCATCATTATACCATCTATATTTATATATACACACTTTAACCAAAGCAAAATCCACGCGCTGGTCTTTCTAAGAATATATGGTATTATTAATTATACATGGTTGTTATTGTATAATCATCTAAATTTTATTTCTTATACCAAACATATAAATAATTTATAATATATACATACCATATATATACCTTATATATTTTCACTAAATATGTGTATTTTATATTGTTCAGAATATAAGGATAAGGATATTTATGGTAAACATACATGATTTATTCCAATATTATACATATTATTAATTATACATATTTTTTTAATAAAAAATCAATGAAAATATTTTAAAGAAAACACATTGAGCGAATTTCAATTGAACAAGAGTTGCAATCACTTATAAAATTATAATAATATGAAAGTTCGGTAATTTAATTGTGATGGGTAGAATTTGTATATCACAAATTATATGCCTATTTTAGTGGAATTTGGAAGAGAGCTTCATTTTTGGATGAAAATTATCATTTTTCCTTTTATTCTTGCTTGCTTTTAGGGATTAGCAACTAGCATCCCTATTTTAATGGGATTGAGTGATTTTCTGCTAGGGAATGTATTTATTTAGTTGCCGTAAAATAATGATTGCTGCTAGGTTTTTAAAATTTTTACTCAAATATTGCCTAATTTATGAGGTTTTTACACCGTAGGGCTCTTATAAAATAATTTTTATATTAATGTTACCATATTTTGATTATTCCAATAATAGCAGATTTTATTCCAAATATAGCACATTTGAAAGTATTTAATAGTAACTAATTTATTGTTTAACTCTTCTTTAAAATAAGGGATTATGTTTAAATTCTTAATATTTTATTTCTCTTTCTCTCTCATACTATCACTCTACCATTGACTCTCTTTCTTCGAATTTCCAATCTTTTTACTGCTTTTTTTTCTATTGCCGTTCCAAGTATCAATTCCTTCTTTTACTTTTCATTCTGATTAAATTTGGAACTCAAAATTTAAAACTTGATGACGAAAAATTAATATATACAATCAAGCTATGGAAGTTCATCACATATATACCATTAATATATCTGTGTTATATCATATAAATATACACGAAAAAATAAACAAATATAGATATACGGAATACCATCATTATACCATCTATATTTATATATACACACTTTAACCAAAGCAAAATCCACGCGCTGGTCTTTCTAAGAATATATGGTATTATTAATTATACATGGTTGTTATTGTATAATCATCTAAATTTTATTTCTTATACCAAACATATAAATAATTTATAATATATACATACCATATATATACCTTATATATTTTCACTAAATATGTGTATTTTATATTGTTCAGAATATAAGGATAAGGATATTTATGGTAAACATACATGATTTATTCCAATATTATACATATTATTAATTATACATATTTTTTTAATAAAAAATCAATGAAAATATTTTAAAGAAAACACATTGAGCGAATTTCAATTGAACAAGAGTTGCAATCACTTATAAAATTATAATAATATGAAAGTTCGGTAATTTAATTGTGATGGGTAGAATTTGTATATCACAAATTATATGCCTATTTTAGTGGAATTTGGAAGAGAGCTTCATTTTTGGATGAAAATTATCATTTTTCCTTTTATTCTTGCTTGCTTTTAGGGATTAGTAACTAGCATCCCTATTTTAATGGGATTGAGTGATTTTCTGCAAGGGAATGTATTTATTTAGTTGCCGTAAAATAATGATTGCTGCTAGGTTTTTAAAATTTTTACTCAAATATTGCCTAATTTATGAGGTTTTTACACCGTAGGGCTCTTATAAAATAATTTTTATATTAATGTTACCATATTTTGATTATTCCAATAATAGCAGATTTTATTCCAAATATAGCACATTTGAAAGTATTTAATAGTAACTAATTTATTGTTTAACTCTTCCTTAAAATAAGGGATTATGTTTAAATTCTTAATATTTTATTTCTCTTTCTCTCTCATACTATCACTCTACCATTGACTCTCTTTCTTCGAATTTCCAATCTTTTCACTGCTTTTTTTCTATTGTCGTTCCAAGTATCAATTCCTTCTTTTACTTTTCATTCTGATTAAATTTGGAACTCAAAATTTAAAACTTGATGACGAAAAATTAATATATACAATCAAGCTATGGAAGTTCATCACATATATACCATTAATATATCTGTGTTATATCATATAAATATACACGAAAAAATAAACAAATATAGATATACGGAATACCATCATTATACCATCTATATTTATATATACACACTTTAACCAAAGCAAAATCCACGCGCTGATCTTTCTAAGAATATATGGTATTATTAATTATACATGGTTGTTATTGTATAATCATCTAAATTTTATTTCTTATACCAAACATATAAATAATTTATAATATATACATACCTTATATATTTTCAATAAATATGTGTATTTTATATTGTTCAGAATATAAGGATAAGGATGTTTAAGGTAACCATACATGATTTATTCCAATATTATACATATTATTAATTATAAATATTTTTTTAATAAAATATCAATGAAAATATTATTAAAGAAAACACATTGACCGAATTTCAATTGAAGAAGAGTAGCAATCACTTATAAAATTATAATAACATGAAAGTTCGATAATTTACTTGTGATGGGTAGAATTTGTATATCACTAATTAGATGCCTATTTTAGCGAAATTTGGAAGAGAGCTTTATTTTTGGATGAAAATTATCATTTTTCCTTTATTCTTGCTTACTTTTAGAGATTAGTAACTAGCATCCCTATTTTAATGGGACTGAGTGATTTTCTGCTAGGGAATGTATTTATTTAGTTTCCATGAATGTAAAATAATGATTGCTGCTAGGTTTTTGAAATTTTTACTCAAATATTGCCTATTTATGTTTTTTCCTCCTTTTTGTATCTGGGTTTTAAGCTTCTAAATCTAATAATTTTTTTTACAAATAAGGTATAGTATATAATCAGAATAAAAAAAATTTAATACATAAATTTAATTAATTTTGACGTCCTAAATATTTAAGAAACAATTAAAGTCCTAAATATTCAAAAAATAATTAAATGACTATTTTGTTCAATGCAAATTTTTTACCACTTTCTAAAGTAAAATTGTGTACGTTTCGATGATAAAAGCAGTAGAATAGTAAAGCTTCTTTTATAGAAGCATTACATATATAATTGAAACGGGAAAGGTTTATGTAAGTTAAAATTATATATAGTTAAAATAAATAAAGATTTTTTTTAAAAAAAAGAGACTACTAAAATAAAAAGGAGTTCAAAGTGCTTATTTTTTACCTAATAACTTATAAAAAATTAACCTAAAATGAGTACAAAGTGATCGAAACTTTTAACGAAAGTGCTTGAAATTTAATTGAGTCAAAATTTTATTTAAAAAGCCACCTAAAATTAAAAGAAGTTACGAAGTGGTCACTTTTCCAGGATAAATCGTGTTTGAAATTTAATAATGCTAAATTTAAGTGGAGGTAAAAAGTGAAAAAACTATCCTAAGTCTAAAATTAAATGGAGTTTGAAAGTGACGACAATTTTATTAAAAGATAATCTTAAACATATAAGTGGTACAATGTTTCGGAAATTTTTCTAGTGGTAAGTGAAAGTTCATAAAATATAATACTACTAAATCTACATAGATTTGAAAAGGCACGACTTGTAGATCTAAAGGGAATAGAAAGATTAAAGTCCTAAATACTATGAGAATAATTAAATGAGTATTCCTAAATATTAGGAAATCTATTAAACAAAATATTTTTAATTTTTAGAGATTAAATGACTGTTTTGTCTAATGTGCACTTTATATTTAGATGTTAAAAAAGAAGAACGGTATTTCGTTAAGGGCCTTCGTGTTTTTAATATAATATAGATATAGATAAGAAGATTCACATATAAGCCTAAACTAGTAATCTTAATAATAGTTCGTGATACTTTAAATTTAAATGATCGGGCATGTACAATGTTGGTAAATCACACCACTAACAATTTGTTTGGAGGATTGTTACATGTCATTTCATAATATATCTTATTGTATTGTGCTATATTATATTATATTATTTTGATAAATACAATATTGAATAAAATATATTTTTTTCTCGTCGTTTCATGATGTCATTCACCAGTAATATAAAGAATAAATGTGCAATAGTACGAAAAAAAAGTATGATACATGGTAGAATTATTATATAAAAAGGTGGGATAAAAAATAAAATAGAATATATATATATATATATATATATATATTAATTATTAAAAGCCAAGGAAAAATATACCACATTAAGCCAAGTGGCAACCTAGAAAAAAGCCACATGACACAATTAGTTAACTATTAGTTATTTAGTTAATAATTAGTTATTGGTTATTATTTTTGAATTTAAATATTTATAAAAATAAAAATAAAAAAATAAAAACTACCCATTCAAATTGGGGAGCAATTTCTTTTTTTTATATATATATATGCATACACACACACATTATACAAAATAATAAAATAACATATATATTTTGGATGAAGTAAAAAATATAAAAATTAATAATTAATTACTCTTTTTGAATTTAAATTTAAATATACTTGACTATTTTTCTTAGAGAAACCATAATTTTTACATATTAAAAATTATTTACTCTAAAACTTCTATTTTATATTGGGAAGCTGCCAACACATAATATAATATCTATTTGGAGAGGTGTGGCTGGCTTTGCAAACGCGAATGGGCTCTGCAGGAGCGGAAGCGCAGAAGCGAGGGAAGGGCCATAGAAACGGCCTTGTAGGTATGAGGTTTGGGTCGCAGGTGCGGCTAGTCGGGGTATAAGTGACTTTCGCAGGAGCGAACATTTTTTCCGCTGAAACGGAGCCGCAGGTACGGCTAGGGTGCCCGCAGTTACGAAGATCCCTGGGCAGAATATATGTTGCTCAATCGGGATTTTTACTCATTTTCCTCATTCCTCTCTTGCTTGGGCGACTTTTGGGGCAATTTGAACGAGCCAACTTCATCATCTACCTTGAGGTAAGGAACTTCTGCACATTATGAGCTAAATAGATGAGTTATATATGGATTTAAACATGGACATGGGTAGAGATTGTGGAATTTTAGTAGAAAACTTAAAAATTGGTATTTTTTGGATTTTGACCACGAATTTGGACAAGGAATTAGGAATAAATTGTATATTTGAGTTCGTGTTATTATGGGTAAGGATTGTCTTTAAGAATTTTTGGAATCCGGGCACGTGGGCCCGGGGGTTGACTTTGTTGACTTTTCGAGCAGAGTTGAGAATCACTATAAATTATTAAATTATAAATTTTGATTGATTTTCACATTGTTTGACTAGTTTCGGATCGTTTGGCTTTGACTTGAAGAGTTAGAGAGGCATGGGAGCCGGTTATGGAACTTCGGAGCAAAGTAAGTCTCTTGTCTAATCTTGTAAGGGGAAAATTACCTCCTAGATGATTTAACTATTATGTGTTGCTAGTTGTGGGTGCTACAAAAGCAAGAGGTGACGAGAGTCCGTATGAAGATAAAGTATGTTTATGTCTGGGTAGACACCGGATTTTATCATGTAATATTTGAATTATTTGAACTCTATTGCTAACTTAAATAATTGAAATTGATTTAGAAATACACTTGTACTAGGCCGAGCTTTTTCACCCTAAGTTGTTGGTCATTTATTTGAGAAACGGTAAAAGTTATATCCACATTATGCTCCTATACCTATATTGTAAGCACACGCCTCGTAATTCGATAAATTCTTTCTTTTCTCATGGAGCAGGTGATGATAGGCTATACTTGCGTATTTTAGTCGCTTATTACTCTCTAATTTACTGCACTTAGTAGAGTTTGAGCTTTAATCGCTAGTGTTTTGCACTAACTGTGTGTTTTATGCCTTGTACGAGTGATTCCGAGCTATATAGATGTTATGGAATGGATTCAAGTGATTTGGAGCTTTGAAGTCTGAGTAAAAGCTCAAGAAATTAAGTCGGGATCGTGTTCAGGGGTCAAATTTGATAGTTAAGGACAAACGAAGACTCGAGTAGGTATACTGCGCATTGTCTAGTAAAATGCACATAACTTTTCGCTTAGAACTCCGTTTAGGCTCCATAATATATCATTGGAAAGCTATTTGAAAGGGATACAACTTTTATGTTTTGCAGTTTTACGAATTCCCAATACCAAGGCACATGGTACGGCGCGGAACGCGGCGCGCCTGTGCAAATTTCCTGCAGCCTGTCAGAATCAGTGATTTGAACTTTCCCACTATCGCCCCGCATGGCGCGTCGCCCCATGCGGCGCGGTAGTGAAAATTTTACAGAGTGATTGTCTTATTTTGTGGGGTAGAAGGTATTTTCGTCTGGGGCCGACCCTACTTGGTATAAATACATGTAAAAACGCTATTTTGAAGAAGTTGGACATACTTTTGACACAAATTCGACCTAAGGAGGCAGAGACACAATAGGAGCAAGGCGGGAAATTCTTCTATGATTTTTCCCTCCTCTTCCTATTTTCCATTGTTGGTTATGACTTTTAGTATTGTAGTTTTACATACTATTATGAATAGCTAATTTGTTATCTAGAGTTTTGATAGAATCTTTTGGAGGTTAAATTCTTATTATGTTTTTATATAATTGAGCCGCTGAATTTCTCTACTTGTTCAACTACATGTTTATTGTTATTGATTGAATGACCATCGATTCACTGTGCCTATTTATTATGTGTTGCTTGAGAAAGGATACATATTTAGGTGGTTGTTGAACAACGTCACTCCTAACATATGTGAGAAATCAATACAGTAGGTTAAAGGTAGGTTTAAAATAACAAAGCCTTGACATGGTCATTGTGAGCGGTTAGATGAAGCCAACAAGCGTAGTTCGAGAGAATATGTCTAGTTAATTGTTGTAGTTTCTCAAGAGAGAATTACGGCACCTAAAGAGCTCATGATCAGTCGAGAATACATAAGCAAAATTGTAGGGAACATAGCTAGAAGGATTCCGAAAATTGGGGAAATCATAACTCTAGACCTCCTCAATTTAATCTCCAAACCTTTGTCTCGTTAGTTGATAATTTTACCGTTTTCTAGTACTTGCTTGTTAATTAGTTAGAAATACAAATCTCAATATTTATAATTTAGAAAAATTTTCAAACTTGTCTTTTTAGTGATATTAAATAGATATAGCTAAGCCTTAGTTCTCTGTGGGATTTGACTCCGCACTTTTAGACCGAATTATATTTGCAGCGACCGCTTATCTTTATTAGGACTGGAGTTGGACATGATCAAATTTTGGCGCCGTTGTCGGAGAACTAATGGTGTAGTTGTAGCTGTATATATTGTTAGGGTTCAAGTTTGAACTTTTATTTTATTATATTTTTTTTGTATTTTTTTATAACTGTTGATTTGAGAAACATGACATCTTGGAATTATGGAAATTTAGGTATAGATAATTCTACTATTGATCTCTATACATATTATAAAGGAAACCACCATGGCAAAATTTTCAAAACGTTCCTAAGAGCGAGTTATGTGCACCAACTCAATCTTATTTGCGGAATGTTTGTGATGTGTGTGGTGGTAAAAATTGTCACTTTTATGGTTGTGCTTATATTTCTTATCTTCCCCCAACCCCTTACTATGATGGTTCTACCTTTTTTTGTGAAGTTAACAGGAACAAATAACCTGGGGATGCAGACCTGAAGGAGATCAAGGATATGTTAAAGTGCCTTCTAAAATAAAATAATAAAAAACAATTGCAGATAGAAAGGCAAGAGGCAACTATTCGCAAGTTGGAGGCTCAATTGAGTCAAGTGGTTGGAGATTTTAATGCTCAACAAGCCAATATTGAGGATAGTAGCCAAGAACAGCATGAATTTGAGGTGTTAATTGGGGAGGTCAGAGTAGAACATCAACAGCCTAGCCAAGTACAATTTGAGGATGTCAACGTTGAAGAAGTGAGACTAGAGCCAGCCAAGGACTTTGAGGATATAAATTTTGTTGACTCTAGTATCATTGATGTTGAGGATGCTGAAAGTACTGAAGTTCATGTGTGTGAGCGCATTGGTCCACACTCCAAGCATTTTTCCACATTGTGTTTGGATGATGATATGGAAATAGAGTCATCCGAACCAATTGAAGAGTCAAGGAATAAGGAACAAGGTGCATATATTTTGGAATGCTTCTTGCCAGAAAGTCAAGATTACATACCTCATACAAAGGCCAAGGAGTGCAGAATACTACATTATTTCCTTAGGCCATTTAGATTCATTCCACCACCCCAAAATCATAATCATAAGCTTGAAGCAAAACTTGGAGTTCAATTCATAAGCTCGAGGTGGGGACAAAAATTGATTCATGTCGTGCCGCGACATTAAATCAAGCGGGTGTTGGGAGGCAACCCAACTTTACTGCTTACTATTATTATTATTATTATTATTATTATTATTATTATTATTATTATTATTATTATTATTATTATTATTATTATTATTATTATTATTATTATTATTATTTAATTGTATTATTTTTGTAGTGCCAATTTTTGATCTTCTAGGAACATGGAAAATAAAGCTATTGGAAGAATGCAACAACAAACCAAATGGTTGGAACTAAGTGTGAGGTACCCGCACAAAGGACCAAGCTTGGGAGAAGTCTGAGTACCCCATGAGTTGTTAGTGCTTCAGCCTTTGGCCTACCATAGAGTCTCTTTTACCCTTTTATTAGTTGTGGTGTGCATTGGGGACAATGCAAAATTTTAAGTGTGGGGTGAGGAGATTGCCTGAGTGTCTTTCTATGCTATTTTAGTTGTGTTAGTTTAATTGAATATTGTTTTTTATTTTTTATAGAACAATGAAAAAAAAAGTTTGAGTTTTTTTCCGACGATGGATCTATTAGATAATTTTCTTGAGGGATTTAAGTCTAAAGAAAAAAAGATAAAAAAAGAAAGATTTTCTTTTGTTAGGTAGTGTAGCAATTACCCCTTGATTTTTCTTTGTGTCGCGGTTCTTTTCCAAGGGTTTTGTTTGAACCGAGTGTAGTTAGTTTTTTTTGGGAGTAGGAGCCATTGTGTTGTGTTTTGAATTGAAGCAATATCTCTTGACTTTGTTATGCCTTGAGAATAGTGAGTACTTTGGTTGTGACGCTTAGGCTTAGTTTTTGACTCTTGTATAAGTACCTTAAATGGTATGTTCTTAACTTTGCTTAACTGCTTTGACTAAAGTGTCTTGATGAACCAATCGTAAATGAGTTATGTGCCATGTGGGTGTAAGGTTTTGTGTTATTCTATGCATTGTATTTGATGTTTAGAACTTGCCCAGTGTGTTTGCAAAGCGAAAAAGTAATTTTGTTCAGTCTTGGAATTGATTTAGGCGTTTCTTTGTTGAACCAGATATGTATATTTTACCTGCCTAATTATTATGTATCGTAGTTAACCCCTTTGAGCATGTAATCCTGTTTCTTTGGAAACCACATTACAAGCCTTACCCAATTGTTTGAATTAACCATCTATTTGAATCTTTTTCACCTCTCATGAGCACTTGAATTGTTATGAACTATGTAAAAGTTAAAATGTGTGGTGGTTGATTTGGATTTTGAGTGGAACTAATGAAATAAGGAGAAAGGTGCACTGTTTTTGAAAAAGTAAGAGCCACTTAAATAGAAAAGAAAAAAAAAGAGAAAAAAGTTGTATTGTTGTGAAAAAAATCCTTGATAAGTGGTGACTCTTGATGTAATTGTGCTTGTACTTAAAGAAGTATAGGGTAAAATACATTGATGTGAAGGCGGAGTTTGGTTTGACATAAGTATGGGGTTCGAATATTAAAGTATATGTATTAAAGTGCTTAGGGACGTTTAGTCACTCTTATATCTAAATGTATCCTACCCTTCCCGTAGCCTACATTACAACCAAATAAAGTTCTATTTGATCCTAGACTGAATAAGCTCGATTAGTAGAGTAGTACACTACGGACAAGCCTATGGTGCATCTTTTGTGGCATATGAATGTTATTTCTGAGAGTGAGTGAATTCTTTCTATCTTGAGTTCCTAAGTGTTCTTAAATTTTATTGTGTGGAACTACTCTCTTTTGTTGTGTGAGGGCACTTGATTCATGAAGGAAAGGTAATGTCAGTGACCTCTATGTTAGAGTAAGTAGGTGAATTGTGAATAATGCGTGGTACTTATGAGTCAAATCTTGAGGTGAAGATGTTACGCTTTTGTGCTTAGTCTATTTTAAATATTCTTGGTGTGATGATTTAGGAGAATTGTGTAAAAAGGTCATGTCTATATAAAGTGTAGTTTGATTACTCTAGGACGTGCAATGGTTTAAGTGTGGGGTATTGATGATAGGCTATACTTGCATATTTTAGTCACTTATTACACTCTAATTTACTGCACTTTAATTGAGTTTGAGCTTTAATCGCTACTGTTATGCACTAACTGTGTGTTTTATGCCTTGTAGGAGTGATTTCGAGCTATATATATGTTATGGAATGAATTCAAGTAATTTGGATATTTGAAGTATGAGTAAAAGCTCAAGAAATTAAGCCGGGATCGTGTTCAGGGGTCAAATTTGATAGTTAAGGACAAACGAAGACTCGAGTAGGCATACGTCATGTTGTCTAGTAAAATGCACATAACGTTTCTCTCATAAATCCGTTTGGAATCCACAATATATCGTTGGTTTTGAGTCGTGATAGTTCACTATTGGCTTGCCTAAAGGTAGTATTGGGCACCATCATGGTCTACGGTGGGAATTAGGTCATGATAGATTGGTACCAGAGCTCTAGGTTCACATAGGTTTCACGAGTCATGTAGTTGATGTTGCGCTAGATCTAAATCTTTCTCTTATTCTCTCACAAATGGTGAGAACGCGCACAACGGCATTACCCGGTGGCACAGGGACTGCTCCATTTGTTGAGGTAGAGGTAGAGGCTGAGGGAGGGCCAGAGCTCCTATTAGGGGGCGAGGGCATCCTAGATTTGCTCCAGAGTTAAAACTAGTGGATTTGATGGAGGATCCTGTTATTGAGAAACAGGATGAGGTACCTGCAGCCGAGTAGAACCCAACAGATTTTATGACAGCACCAGGATTTTGGAAGATCATCAGCAGTATTATGGACTCTATGAATCACCCGGACTATTTCTAGCGGACCTAGCCATATCTTGGGGGGGGGGAGCACAGACCCCGACAGGTAATGCACCATGGTATGTTGCTGTTATTTATCAAACCCTCGGTGTACTACCTGCAGGCACGGTTTAGTCGGTTGCAACGACAAGAGCAGAGGCTAGATCGGTTGTGACCATTGAGGAGCAAAATCAGCTAGATCGATTTACTAGTCTTCATCCTCCCTGCTTTTGTAGAGAGAAGTCTGAGGACCCATAGGATTTCATTGACCGTTACAAGTAGAGGCTGCATTATTTTGGACTAGTGGAATCCAATGGGGGTGGACATCACCATATTTCAGCTAGAGGGGAAGGCTCGTAGATAGTGGCAGTCATATCCCCTTAGTAGGCCACTAGGTTCACCTCCCTTGACTTGGGATCAGTTCATGCACCTCTTCTTGGAGAAGTATATTCCAGCTTCATAGTGATAGGAGTTACCGGTTAGTTCGAGCAGCTCCAGGAGGGTCAGATGTCTGTGACCGACTACAAGGCGAGATTCACTGAGTTATCTTAATATACAACTATCATACTTCCCACAGATATAGAGAGAGTGCGGAAGTACATTGTGGGATTGTACTATATGATTTAGGTTTCTATGGGACGAGAGGTAGAGATAGGGACTCCTATCACTAGGTTATGGAGATAACTTGGAGGATCAAGCGTATCTGCAACCAGGTCAGAGAGTTCATGTTGAAGGATACATGGCTTCGACATTCTGGTGGATTCAGGGGTGGCCGTCTGGGGTAGAGGTCAGTTCATGAGGAGCTATCCTTGTAGGCCCATGTATTCAACACCACAACCTATTCGGGGTGCTATAGCACGACCTTACTTTGATTCCATTCTAGAGAGCACCTATTGTCTGCAACTATGTTCCTCCACTAGGTACTCAGGTTATTAGGGCCAGATCAAGGGTCAGCAGTTTTTCGCACCGAGAGGTTGCTTCAAGTGTGAGAGCTTGGTCATTTGAGGAGGCTTTGTCCCAGGCTTCGGGGCAAGGCAGTGCATTAGCTGCCGCACCGCCCATCCGGCTGGCTATAGGCGGAGAGAAGGTGGGTAGGGGTCACCCTAGAGGTGAAGGCCAGTCAAGTGGTATTTTGGCTAGATTTTATGCCTTTTCAACTACTAGGCGGTAGCCTCCAACACCGTGATCACATGTATTATTTCTGTCTACCCTAGAGATGCTTTGATACTATTTGATCCGGGATCTACCTATTTCTATGTCTCTTCTCTCTTTGCTCCTTGTTTGGATGTATCTCGTAAGTCCTAAGGTATTCATGTATATATGGTCACACCAGTAGGTGATTCTGTTGTTGTAGATCGAGTTTACTAGTCTTGTGTAGTGTTTTTCTATGGGTATGAGACTAGAGCAGATCTTCTATTGCTCCATATAATTGACTTCGAGGTTATCCTGAGCATGGACTGGTTGTCTCCATATCATGCCATTCTCGATCACAATGCCAAGACTGTTACTATAGCAGTGCCAAATTTGCCTAGGCTGGAGTGGTGATGTTCATCTATTAGTGCATCCAACCAGGTTATATATTTCTTAAAGGCTCGAAATATGATTGAGAAGGGTTATTTTGGCTTATGTGGCATTTGTTCGAGATACTGCTATGGAGACTCCCACGTTAGATTCAATGCCTATGTTGCGAGAGTTTTCTAATGTATTTCCTACTGACTTACCAAGCATGCCGCCGGATCATGATAATGATTTCGGCATTATTTGGCACCAGGAACCCAACCTATCTCTATTCGCCTTATTATATGACTCTAGTTGAGTTGTGAGAGTTGAAGGATTAGCTTCAGGATTTGCTCAAAAAGGGATTCATCAGGATGAGTGTGTCGGCTTAGGGTGCACCAATATTATTTGTAAAGAAGAAGGATAAGACTATACAGATTCTCATTGATTACCACTAGTTGAATAAGGTCACAATCAAGAATAAGTATTTGTCCACGTATTGATGATTTATTTGATCAGGTTCAGGGTGCTAGGGTTTTCTCAAAGATCAAGAGTATGGATAGTTTGGCGTTCATTTCAGCAACAGATAGGCCATTGGCTTTGGACATTCAGTCCTTAGCTAACAAACTAGTGATGTTGGATATTTCATAGCCCGATCGAGTTCTTGCATGTGTTGTGGCTCATTCTTATTTATTCAAGTGGATTAAGGCTCATTAGTATGATGATCTGCACTCACTGGTTCTTAGAGAGACAGTACTATGAGGTGATGCCAAGGAGGTTACTATCGAGGATGATGGTGTTTTATGACTCCATGGTCACTTATGTGTTCCTACTATTGATGGTCTTCGGGAGTCGATTCTAGAGGAGGCACACAGTTCACGTTATTCTATTCATCCAGGTGACACGAAGATGTATCATGACCTGAGACAACATTATTGGTGGAGGCGAATGAAGAAGGACATAGTTGAGTATATGGCAATATGTTTAAATTACTAGCTGGTTAAGTATGAGAACAAGAGGAAAGGTGGCTTACTTTAGTAGATGATTATATCGGATGGAAATGGAGCGCATCACTATGGGTTTCGTGGTTGGGTTACCGCAGACGTTGAGGAAATTCGATGCTATTTGGGTCATTGTTGGTAGATTGACCAAGTATGCGACACTTTATTTTGGTGATGACTACGTATACTTCAGAGAGATTGGCCCAAATTTATATCCAGGAGATCATCTGGTTGCATGACTTGCCTATTTCCATTATTTCAAATTGAGGCACTCAATTCACTTTGCATTTCTGGAGAGCAATACAAGGTGAGTTGGTACCTTGGAAAATCTCACCAAGGCCTTACACCCACAGACCGACAAGAAGTTAGAGCGAATAGTTCAAATTTTGGAGGATATGCTCAGAGCATATGTGATTGACTTCAGAAGGCAGTGGGATCGATTCTTACCATTGGTCGAGTTTTCTTTTATCAACACCTATCAATCCAACATCGAGATGGTTTCATTTGAGGCCTTGTATGGTTGACGATGTCGTTCCCCATCTGTTAGTTTGATCCTACCGAGGCTAGGATATATGGTACTGATTAGCTAAAGAATACCTTGGATAAGGTAAAGTTTATTCAGGAGCGGCTTCACACATCACAGTTCAGGCAGAAGAGATACACGGAATTAGAAAGTATATGATTTGTCACTTATGGTAGGCGTTAATGTACGTTTGAATGTGTTGCCGATAAAGGGTATCATGAGGTTCAAAAGGAGAGGAAAGTTGAGTCTGAGGTTTATCGGTCCGTTTGAGGTTTTAAAGCGAGTTGGTGAGGTTGCATACAAGCTTGTTTTGCCTCCTAACCTATAGGGAGTTCAACTGGTGTTCCATGTGTCTATGCTCCGAAGGTGCCATACCGACAAGTCCCATGTGTCAGATTATAACACAATTCAGATGGATGAGAGCTTGAGTTATGAGGAGAGCCAGTTGCCATTGTTGACAAGTAGGTTTACAGGTTAGGTCCATTAAGATTACATCAGTGAATGAGTCATCCAGTCGAGGAGGCGACTTGGGAGACCCAAGAGGACATGTGGAACAGATATCCACACTTATTCGGCACTTCAAGTATGATTCTAAACCCGTTCAAGGATGAACGTTTATTTATAAGGTGAAGAATGTAATGACCCGATCATTTGTTTTGCTTTCTAGAACCCTGTTCCCATGATTAAGAAATTCTATATGCATTTTTCCTATTTGTGACTTGTGGGGGCGGTTGGTTTGATTTTGGAAGGGCTCAGATTGAATTTGGAACATTTGGTTCCATAATAGTGGCCTAAGGTGGCCAAGTTTGACTTAATCCTACACTTTGAGTAAACAATGTCGAAATCAGGATTTGAAGGTTCCAATAGGTTTGTATGGTGATTTTGGACTTAAACGTATGTTTGGGTGGAGTTTCGGGTGGACCGGGATCATTTCATCACTTATTGTTGGGAGTTGACATTTTGAAGGTTTTAGAGTTTTCTAAGCTTGACTTGAAGTAGACTTTGGTGTTATCATATACCATTTAGAATTCCGAGCCTTGGAGGTCTGTATTGTCATATTGGATGTGTGTGTGGAATTTGGCGTTATTCCGAGTTGTCTAAGTATGATTTGTCGCACTCAGAGTTAATTGGAAGAAGTTTGAAGTCTAGAAGTTGATTAATTTGATTTTGATGTGCGATTCTTGGTTTTAATATTATTTTATGTGTTCAAATACTTAGAGTAGGTCCGGATTATGTTCATGGACATGTTGGTATAATTGGACGTGGTCTCGAGTGGCTCGAGTGAGATTCGGACCACCCGGAGCAATGTAGAAGTTGGTAGATTTTGCTGATGCTGGTGTCCTTCACGATCGTGAAGGGGGTTCCGCGATCGTGAAGAATATTTGTGGAAGGGGTAGTGTTTTGCTATTTGCAAATGAGAGGATGGCCCCGTGAACGCGATGGAGGACATGTCTCCTCTTCACGAACGTAGAGTTGACTTCGCAAATGCGAAGAAGGAAGAAATAGGATCGGCTATAAGGCTTAGGCCTTCATGAACGCGGCTGGGTTGACCGCAAATGCAGAGTGTTGCGGGTTGTATGCATCGCGAACATGACCTAGTCATCGCGAACGCAATGTACTAGTTTTGGGTAGGGGTAGTTTGGCCTTCGCGATTGCGAGGCTTTTCTGCAATCGTGATGAAGGATGCCTATGCAGAATGTGATTTTTAATACAGGACTTAGGCTCTTTTCACCCCATTTTCTATTGGATTGGGCAGTTTGGGAGCTTTTTGTAGGGGAATTCTCATCAAGTATCATAGGGTAAGTGATTTCCACTGCAATTGAAAGGAATTCTCCCTAAGGCCTCATGAGAGCCTTAAAACAAACTGGTTTTATTTCATGACTGAATTTATCATCTCTTTCCTCAAATGAATGATTCCCCTTAACTATTCTTTCCTAAGTTTTCCCTTTCATCAGTACGTTTAGTCCTTATAAATTACCTTAAGTGTATGTCAACTGCACTTGAAAAGAATGCCCGAGTCAGGGCTAGTGACATGAGTGAAGTCCTAACATGGTAGCCGTACTGGAAGGCGTGACTGAATCACCTTTTTTCAAGAAGAGCTAATGCTTGTTGGAAGTATGCTCTTTCCCTATCTTTGCTATTGATTGAACCATATCGAAAGCACTAGGATCACGATCTGTCTTATTAATCGACTTTGGTCAAGCAATCACTACATTTCTTAAATGGTTATTGCGTACATAACCCCTCTCCCTCTTTTCATATACATGGATTAGGTATGGATTTTAACATTAAAATTAGTAGAATTTTGAGATTTGGTTGAAAAACCTGGAATCTGGAAAAAATGAGATTTGACAACAACATTGATTAGGGAATTGGGCACAAGTTATATATTTGAGTTTGTAATGCCATGAGAAACATTTATCTTTGAAAATTTTCGGAATCTGGGCACGTGGGCCTGGGGTTGACTTTTATTGACTTTCTGAGTTAGGTTGGGAATTGCCTATAATAGTTGAATTATGAGATTTTAAGCATATATTGATTGGTTTGTACGTCCTTTAACCAGTTTCGAGTTGCTTGGTGTCGATTTGAGGTGATTAGTAAGGTGTGGGAACCAAATAGCGGACTTGGAAGTAAGGTAAGTCTCTTATCTAATTTGTAAGAGGGAACTATCCCCATAGGTATTTTTTGTTATGTGCTACGTGTTATGTGTTCTACGTATGTACAAAGTGACAAGCATCCATGCGTAAGCTAGATTTATGTTTATGTTCGGGTAGACTTAGACCCACATCATGTCTTAACTATGCTACTTGAATTAAACTTGCTTGTTTATTACTTGAAATTGGACTGAGATTTAGACTAGAATTTACGTTTTGACCGAGCCTCTTTACAATGAGTGTTGGCGGGATATTTAATTGTCGGTAAAAATTATATTTTCTCTTGCATTCCTATCCCTGTGTGGTGTTTATGATTGGTAGTTCCACATCTTGACCCGCACATATGTTCACGAGTGAGAAAGTTTCTCTATTCCTATGGGATCAGGCCTTACACCTCCGCTGTGCTATAAAATAGCATTATGTATCGAGCCGTACGATCTCGGTAATATTATGAGATGCATCTATTGATCGGGCCATAAAAACTTGATAGTGTACACTGCTATTACAGATCGGGTTGTACGACCTTTACAGAACTCGTGCGCAACATTCGATAGGGGTTAAGAGACACATGAGCTTTTCCTGACTTGAGATTTGATATTGTCTAGATTATCCTTGTTTGTTCAACATAGCATATGGTATTTGATGATTTCATACTATTCTTACGTTGAAAATCATGTTATTTTATCTGTTTTGTTGCTACTTGTTGTGTTTCATACCTGTTGTAGGTCCCTAGAAAAGTTTCAAAATATTATAAGGACATTAAGAGATGCGACGTGTGCTAATTATATTAATTTATATGCTAGTATTAATTAATAATATGAAAGATATCTCATGAACATGATAGCAAGTGTACGAGGTGTATTTGAAGTGATATAGGGCCTAAGGAGAGCCCTTGGGGCAAGTCGAGTTAGAAACTACAAGATAGACTAAAGTTCCAAATGATCTCGCATATGACATAAATTTGGACAAGAATATATCGACATATATAGGGAGTTATGTGGTGAACATCCTTTAAAATGAAAGATCTTTGAGTCTAGTTTGTAACACTTCGAACAGTTTATTATTTGGACATTCCTACAAGAAGTTATGATAAAATTATCGAAGGATAGTAGTGAAGTACTGCCATAGCGTCCATGTTTGCGTCCGGGCTTGGAGGAGGAGTGAATTGCGGACGCGAAGCATCCGGGGTAGCATTTGAAACCCAGAAATCTTGGCGTATAAGTACAAAATTGTGGAGAGAGATTATTTTGAGCTTTCGGGGGTTAGGGTTCTTGAGGTGATGAGGCGATTTTAAGCTCAAATCAAGTCCTACCGACTATGGTAAGTTATTAATGATATTTTGGGTTAATTCTTAATCAATATACTGTCCCGACCAAAATCCAACTAGTCGTGATGACACCTAACCCTACCCGTTAGGTCAGACAATTGACAACAATCTAATTAAATGTGTTTTATTGAGAAAATAAATTATAATATATCCGACTTTAATACAACCCCAAGGACTGGTAATATAAATCATGAGCTTCTAAGATTTAGAATTTACAAAACTGGTATGACATAAAATGCATCATCTATTTGACACACACACACACACACACACACACACACACACACATATATATATATATATATATATATCCGACTTTAATACAACCCCAAGGACTGACAATATAAATCATGAGCTTCTAAGATTTAGAATTTACAAAACTGGTATGACATAAAATGCATCATCTATTTGACACACACACACACACACACACACACACACACACACACACACATATATATATATATATATATGAAAAGATTAAAAATTCTAAAGCTACCAAGAACAAGAGGCAGCTATGACCTGATCACATGTACATCTTCAATGCCAGCTCTCGCTATGCACAGCAACATCAACATCCAAAATCTGCACGCAAGGTGCAGAAGTGCAGTATGAGTAATACCGACCCCATGTACTCAATAAGTAACAAACCTAACCTTAGGTTGAAAGTAGTGACGAGCTGGGACAATGGTCAGAGTCGAACACCAATAACCAGCAACAATTCATAACAATATGACGAAAGTAACACAAGTAATAACTCAACAACAAAATGCTAAACTCATTCACAGTTCCAAAAAATAGACATTTGCTTTTAATTATAACAGTAAAACTCAAATCTTTTGTCGAAATCACCAAAAATATGAGTAAGTCTAAAATTTGTGATTTTTCTTAAAACTTTCAACAAAAAATAAGAGATTTCATTATTAGATGGCATGAGGAAAATTACTTCTCTATGCATACATATCAAGTATGCATGTCTAATGCAATAAAGCACAATGATGAACTCATGTACTCACACTCTTAGAGTACTCAATCTCATTGTACAAGGCAGATCCAGCCCAAATTTAAATAAAACCTCACACTCAGTACGGTTTAAGGCAAAACCAGCCTAGGGTAGATCCACCCCAAATATAAATAGATAATCACTCAGTCACTCAGTACTGTATAGGGCAAATCCAGCCCAAATATAAGTAGTGACTGACATCTAGTCTCAGTACTGTATAGAGAAAATCCAGCCCAAATATAAATGTTTAGGGCAAATCAAGCCTAGGGCACATCCAGCCCAAATATAAATAGCAACTATGCTCATTGTAGGTGTGCAAACTCCGGAAAGGCAGATCCAGCCCAAGCACTATAATAAGCCAAATCCAGGCATAAATCAATAAAACATGATGCGACGTGCAGCTCGATCCCATAAATATCACTCACAATCAGGCCCTCGGCCTCACTCAATCATCAATCTCCCCAGTCTCTTCGGCTCACAATGTCATGAAATTAGCCCAAAATGATGATATGATGTATCAATAAATAGCAACAAAGACTGAGATATGATATGCAATGAATGAATATGACTGAGTACGAAATTACAATTTAAACATATAATTCAATAAAAGAAATGACCTTAGCGGGTCCCAATAATACCAGCAAATGACTAAGCATGATTTCTAACATGAGTCATGACTCAGTTTCTCTAACACATGGAAAATAACAAGTTAACTGACTACACAACCCTACAGAATCGATTGAGTCACAATTTCTATGGTGCACGCCCACACACCCGTCACCTAACATGTGTGTCACCTTCAAACCAATCACATAATACGTGTATTCATGGGTTCATACCCTCATCTCCAAGTTTAGAGATGTTACTTATCTCAAACAAGCCGAATCCAATGCCGAGCAAGCTAAACAATACTTTGAAAATTCCATTACGTGCGTACCAACCTCCCAACTCCTTCCTCTCTCCTCAATTCCAAGCCAAACGATCCGAAACTAGTCAAACAACGTGTAAATTAATCAAAATATATTCCAATGCTTACAATTTAACAATTTATAAAAATTCCAACTTCGCTCGAAAAGTCAACCAAAATTTAACATGGGCCCCACGTCTCACAATCCTACAAAAATTACAAAATACAAACGCCCCTTCAACTACGAATCCAACTATACCAGAATTACTCAAATTCGACCACAATTTGGCCTTCAAATCCTCAATTAAGATCTATGAAATTTTCAACCCAAAACACTATTTTAATGATAAAAACAACAATATATTCATGTAATTTAATCAAAACCGAGTTAGAATCACTTACCCAATCCATATGGTGAAAATCGCCTCAAAAATCGCTTATATCCGAGCTCCATAGCTCCAAATATATTAAAATGACCGAAACCCCCGAAATATAGCTTCTTCCCAGGTATTTACCCTTCACAATCACAAAGAACAACTTTTCTCAGATCAAAATTGCCCTTCGCGATCACGGAAAACCAATTGTGATAGCGAAGAACAAGCTGTCCATCTTTTCTAGACAACCTCTAGTTTAATGTTCATAACTCTTTGTAATAACTCTAAATGAAAAATGGTTTAACTTTCTAAAATCTAGACACCAAAGGCTACAACTAGGAGTGGCAAATGGGCGGGGCGGGTCGGATATGATTTGGGTCGAAAACGGATAATAAAAAACGGATCAATTATTTGACCCGACCCATATTTAATACGGATAAAAAATGGGTTGACCGGCGGATAATATGGGTAACTATATTATCCATGAATTCTTGCATATGATCACTTTTGGGAGAATTCTTAGTCTCCTTAACTTGAGAAACCCCCAATTTGAGGCTTTACAAATGTAAAAGTTAGACCCATTGGTTACTCATTGGTTATCCATTTTCTAAATGGATAATATAGTTCTTATCCATATTTGACACATTTTTAAAAAGTTCATTATCTAACCCATTTTTAGTGGATAATATGGGTGGTTAACTATTTTCTTTTAACAATTTTGCCACCCCTAGATACAACTTTCATTTTTGGATCATCTCTAAATTCCTTATATATTGCAAGATATAAGCTTCCAAAGTCATCCATATGCAACAGAAATTTCTTTTTCGCCAACACGAATCTGTCTCTGCGAACGCGATTCACAGTCCCTTTTCCCCTATTTTGCTCTTCACGAACGCAACCCAATGTCAGCGATCGCAATGCACACTGTTGTAGCAAAAAACCAGCAATTAAAAATGGCCTAGAAATGGTTCGAAATCATCCCGAAACTCACCCGAGCCCCTCAGGACCCCGTTCGAACATACCTAAAAGTTTCAAAACATATTACAAACTTACTCGAGGCCTCAAATCACATATAAAATCATCGAAACGATGAATCAAACCACAATTCAAACTTAGAAATTTTTAAGTCTTTCGATTTTCAAAACTTGTGCTGAACCATACCAATTCAACTCGAAATGAACTCAAATTTTACGTACAAGTCATAAGTGATGTAACAAAGCTACTGAATTTTTTTAAATCACAATCAGAACCCGATATCATCGAATTAAACTCCTGGTCAAACTTATGAACCTTCTAAACCTTCAAATTTCCAACTTTCGCTAGTTGGTGTTGAAACCTTCTAAAAATCTCCAAATAAAATTTCGGGCATACGTCCAAGTGTAAAATCACTATCCGGATCTAACGGAACTATCAAAACTTTGTTCTGAGGTCAAATATTAAAAAGTCAAACTTGGTCAACTCTTCCAATTTAAAGCTTCAAACATGAAGTTCATTCTTCCGAACTAATTCTGAAACACCTGAAAACCAAAACCAACAATTCACACAACTCATAATATATTATACGAAGCTACTCAACACTTCAAATAGCTAAAAGGAGCGTACATTTCCAAAACAACCCGGTCGGGCCGTTACACATACATGAATGCTTATATCATTCTTACAACAAATACTAGATTTCATCATAAAATCTTCAAGAACACAAAAATCACAAAGTTATAATTTTTTCAAGATTGGTCTAGAAGAGGTAATTCTAATGCTTCAAACTCATTTATTATGAGTAGTTAGAAGTATTTGTAGCATTTGTTACAAGTTTTAATGGTTGGAAGATTGAATTATAAAACTATAGCTCATGGAATAAATAGTATTCTTTTGAGAATAAGAGAGAAAATGAATCGTATTCTTAGAAATGAAATTGATGAAAACTATGAACCTATGGAATTATTTGTTAGAGAAATTGGAAGTGATCAACTAATTAATCACCCGAGTTGTATATTTTTCAAGTGTTGATTAAGGAAGATGATGAATAGTAACTTGGTGGCATTGAGCAATTGATGTAGTATCATTAATAACTTTGTATGAGTATTAAATTATAAGAATGAAGTTGAATAGGCTAGCATGTAAATATAATATACGACTTGCGTTGTTGGAGGCTTGTAACCAACTTATGAGCCATAAATGGTTATTGATCAATACTTTAGGTTATATTCTGATGTATTTAGGATACCTAATTGTAAATATCGATTTGTTGGTGATGTTTGAGTATTTTAATCAACATTAGAACAATGGAAAAGAATTGAAAGCTTGTGAATGTTAATAAAGTGAAAGTGAGGTAATTTGATTAAAACTTACTCTTTTTGATGGATTTTCTCTAAAAGCATATTTCGAGTTAATGCTTAAGTTGTTTGCAAATGTGCTTTTGTGCTTGTGGGGGACAAACAAGTGCGAATGTCTCCATGTACTAAAATATTACGTTGTATATGTATTGTCATGTTGTTTTATAAAATTTTATTTTAAATCTTGTTGAGAGAATGACATTTAAGGCAAATGTTATAAGTTTTTATCAAAATTTAGTATATATATTTGAGTACTGAAGATAAGTTTTAATGAAAAGTATGTCTTTTGAAAAATTGATAAATAAAATAGCATTTGTGGTATCTTTTTAAATATTGATATTACATTTCTAAAGGCTTTAACATATAAAAGGTTGTCTATTTGATTTTTGTTCAAATGGTTTAGATTGTCTATTAATGCTATAATTTGATAAAAATAGATCCTTTGAGTTTACTATGCTATGAATCTATTTTTGAAATATCAAATATTTTGGGAGTTGCTAGTGGAGACCACCGAGATTGGTTCGAGTGTTGAGTTCGTTACAATGAAACTATACGAGTCGGTGTAGGGACACTTTCCTAGGCTAAGCTGAGGTTTGTGGGATAAGTCCCCCAAGCGGGGCAAATGTGTTATATTGGCATGGTTGAGTAGATTCGTGCAACACTACGATGAGACGGCTTGAGCAAGTAGAGTATTTGATACTTGCCGCTAGGTTGATCACCTAGTTGACCTTGTTCTAATGTTGGTGTCTGTATAGTGCTCCCGGTGAAAGGTAAAGAATAATTTTCATATGTTTAGGCCTAAGAAGCCGAAAGTGATTTTAATGATTTAAGGCAATTGGAATAGTATTGTATGATTTTATTCAAAATATTGGATTTATATAAATGTTTTAAAAGTTTATATCGTAGGTTATATTTTACTTGTCTTTTATTTAAAATGATAAATATCATGTGTTGATAAAACTACTTATTGTTTTATATCAAATATCGGTGCATACTTTCAATAATGTTTTTCCCAATAACTTGAGTTAGAGAGAATCTATGATATTTATTGAGTACTGTGGTGGTGTACTCAGCCCCTCAGAGGGCCTTCTCCAGGGCCCCGCTTACTTTATATGTTTCAGGAGGAGATATGATATATGATATGCCCACTTGACTAGGATGACTCTCTTCCCAAGATATATGGCGAGACACCATTCCTATTCCGTGGTAGCTATCTTGTTATTTTCTTATTTTCTTTTAATTTGGGCATTGGACCAAGTGTCTATTCCTTGATATAGAGGCTGCATCGATAGATGTGATGTATTGTTGTAATGGGAGTATACATAACATACATGAAAATATATTTATTTTATTTGATTTAATTATTATTACAAAAATGTGTCAATTATAGTTTTGAATTGGTCATTATTTCAATTAAAATGTATATGATTTTCAAAAAACTTCCGTAGTTAGATTATTTTTCATGCATATAATTGGGGTGCATCATATGGTTTGGTTCACTCGGTTCGGATAGTGTGCCAAGTGCAGATCATGGGGATTCGGGTCGTAACACCTGTCTACTTTTATGTACATTGATATTGAACCACTAGTAAGTATCGATGTCGACCCCTTGCCACTACTTCTTTTGGGTTAGACTAGACACTTACTAGGTACGTGTTGATTTACTTACTCACACTACACTTCTACACTAATTGCGAAGGTACAGAGACAGGACATCGGGTGGTCACTCGGGCACGTACTCGCATCTGCTGGCACCTTACTTGACTCACAGCACCCGAAGTCTCCTTTTCCCTTATGTTTATTTTATTCTATCTATGTTCATTCCAGACGGTAGTTATAGTGGATTTGTATATTCTACTAGATACTCATGCATGTATGACATCGAATTTTGTTGATTTTCAATAGATGTTCATGGTTGTACCTAATATTATCATCATTTCGCTTTATGTTTTTTTTCATAATTTGTGACTTAGTAAGAATAAAAGTATTTTACCATGGTTTCTAAACTTAATTCCACTTTATTAATGTAATTCTTGATTTTAAAAGTTTTATGAACGGATAATTGTGTTGATGGTTCACTGTTGGCTTGCCTAATAGCAGCAATGGGAGCCATTACCGTCTATGGTGGGAATTGGCTCGTGAAAAATACGTAAAATGCGGGAGGAACCCATAAGAGAAAGTATAATTTTTGCAGCGCATCAAATAGCACGTCAAGTTTCTAGAATAGTAAAATTCAATATTCTATACAAGTCTTGTCTTTGGCTAAATATAAATTAAAGAATTTAAACAGACAAAAATAACTCAAGTAATACAATTGAAGCATGGCGTGTGTAACGATCCGGCCGGTCGTTTCAATAGTTATAGCCCCGTTTCCCCCATTTCTGCTTCTTTACATGTTCTTCAGCTGTATTTCATCGCATCGTGTTGGTTGGTTCGGGTTTAGAGTGGTTTTGGAGTGAATTGAGACACTTAGTCTCTTTTGAATATGCTTAAGTTGGAAAAGTCAATCGAATATTGACTTATGTGTAAATGATCTCGTATGGGAATTTTGATGGGCTGGTTAGCTCCGTTAGGTGATTTTGGACTTAGGAGCCTGTTCAGAATGTGATTTGGAGGTCCGTGGTAGAATTAGGCTTGAATTGACGAAATTTGAAATCCGGCATTTTCCGGTCGGTAGTGGAAATCTTGATATTGGGGTCGGAATGGAATTCTTGAAATTTGAATAGTTCCATAGTGTCATTTGTGATGTGTGTGCAAAATCTCAGGTCATTCGGACGAGGTTTGATAGGTTTCGGCATCGTTTGTGGAATTCTAAACTTTTGAAGTTCTTAGACTTGAATCCGAGGGTGATTTGTGTTGATATTATTTTGAGTGTCCCGAAGGTTTGAATAAGTTCGAATGGTGATATGTGACTTGTTGGTATTTTTGGTTGAGGTTCCGAAGGCCTCGGGATGAATTTGGATGGTTAACAGAAGAGTTGGAAATTAGTTGGTGCAGCTGAAGTTGCTGCTTCTGTTATTTCTGCATCTGCGGATTGGGGACCGCATGTGCAAGGTCTCAGATGCAGAAGGGAGACCGCAAATGCGGAATTTGGCCATCTGGAGAAGAACCGCAGATGCGGTGAGTTGGATGCATCTGCGGGACCACAGGTGCGGTGCTTGGGGCGCAGAGGCAGTCCAGGGTGTTTAAGTGAAAATCGCAGGTGTGGTTGGTTGGACAGCAGAAGCGGTTGCACAGGTGTGGTAGAAGGACCACAGATGCAGAAAATGCTGGGCAGAATGTATAAAAGGGCTCTTTCGCGAATTTTTGCCTATTTCCTACATTTTTGAAGACGGGTTTTGAGCTTTGGGCAGTGATTTTCAAGAGGAATCGAGGATTATCAGTTGGGTAAGTTACTTGGGCCTTATTACTTGTGTTTATGATGATTTTCCTAATATTTAATCATGAAATTAGTGGGAATTTGGGGTGAAGTCGAAAGGGTTAAGGCTTGAGGTTTGGAGAGTTTGATTTGGGGACTTGAGGGACCATTTGAGGTCGAATTTTGATGAATTTGGTATGTATGGACTCGGGAGTGAAAGGAGTTTCTAGTTTTATGATTTTTGTTGGATTCCGAGACATCGGACTAGGGTCCGAGCTTGGGTGAATTTCGGGATTTTGGTATAATTTGATAATTTTCGTATGGAATTGGTTTATTCACCTATATTGATTGGATTGTATTGGTTTTGGTCAGACTCAGGACGCTTGGAGGCCAATTCCAGTGGCAAGGGCATCACGAAGTAGGGATTTGACCGGTTCGAGGCAAGCAATGATTGTAAATCTTGTCCTGAGGGTATGAAACCCCGAATTTCACATCGTTTCACTATTTGGAGGTGACGCACATGCTAGACGATGAGCATGTGGGCGTGCACCGTTGGGGATTGTGACTTGGTCCGTACCATAGCAACTATTAGGTTGCATATTTGACTGGAAACTATATGATACTTATGTGTTTTAGAAAGAATTTCTATGATTTGGGCTGAATGTCACATTTAGGCCTCGTGCCAAGCTGTTTGGACCTTTAGGGGCCTTTTACTATTATTTCTTCATTGTTTTGACTTAAGACTTGTACTCAGTCATGCTATATTTTACTGATTTCATAACTCAGTCTTTATTAATCTGTTTTGATGCAAAATGATATTTTGGGCTGAGCACCCTATTTTACTTATAGCCCGAGTGACTTGAAAGGTTTCTGACTGAGTGAGGCCGAGGGTCTGTGTTGTGAGGATATTATGGGATTAGGTTGTGCGTCGTAGCATGTTGTTACTAATTGTGATTATGAGAGGCCGATGGCATGATTGATTTATGCCACGAGGTGGCTTGTTATGGCACTTGGGTTGTAGGAGCCCCTCCAGAGTCTGCACACCCCAAGTGAGCGAAGGTACCCTATGTGAATGATATGATGTTATGCCCGAGGGGCTGTTCTTGATCCATGTTGTGCCCGAGGGGTTGTTTACGAGTGACTGTGAGGTTTGCCCGACGGGCTGATTCTGAGTTATGTTGCCCGAGGGGCGGTTTATGAGTCTTGTTGCCCGAGGGGCTGTATACGAACTATGTTTTGCCCGAGGGGCTATTATGATTTTTATCATTTTTACTCTAAATTGCATTGAGCTTCTGTTGAAACTGTTGAAAGCATCTTCAAATGATTTTGTATGGAAAATTAGGTTTTTAAACGAGAGGATTTTGACTCATATACTGATTTGAAAGCATGTTGAACTAATTGAGTGTTGTGATGTGGATTTTCTGTGTTTCATGCTGCTCAGTCTTTATTTACCTTTATTACTTACTGAGTTGGTGTATTCACATTACTCCTTGCACCTTATGTGCAGATCCAGGGGTTGTTGGACGTGCTAGCGAGCGTTGATCTTCATACGCCGTGGATACTTGGAGTTGGCAAGGTAGTTGCATGGCGATCGCAGCCTTGCCCTTTTTCCTCCTATCTTTCTATTGATATTAGTAGTTGATTTCCAGATTATTTTGTCTTGTTATGTTTCGAAACAATTGTAGTATTGTTCATGACTTAGTGACACCTGAGGTCGGGCTTTATTTTTCGCGTTTTGGTTTTTGACTTTATACTTTTTATGAGGATTTCAGTATGAAAAAGGTTGTTATTTAAATTTTAATGAAATGTTGAACTATTTTGGGAATATGTCGGCTAGCCTAGTTTCATGATAGGTGCCATCACGACCGGGTTGGTTTTGGGGTCGTGACAAGTTGGTATCAGAGCTTAGGTTACATATGTCTCACGGGTCATGAGCGAGTTTAGTAGAGTCTTGCGGATTGGTACGGAGACATCTGTACTTATCTTCGAGAGGCTGCAGAACCTTTAAGAAAATTTCACATTCTTGAATTCTTGTCGTGCGAATCTGTTGATTTAGGTAACTAATCTTCTATTATTCTATTCTCTCACAGATGGTGAGGACACGTGCGACCGGCTAGGACGGACGGCCAGAAGTACAACCAATTGGGGCCGCGAGAGGCCGAGGTCACGGTCGCGGTCACGATCGAGGCCGTGGTAGGGGTAGGGGTGTAGCCCGCATAGCAACTAGGGCAACACCTGCAGATCCACCAGCCACCCCAGTTCATGATCTGGTCCTGTTGTAGATGCTCCAGCAGGGCCAACTCAGGCACCGGCCGTGCTTATTGTTATTCCAAGTCTTCAGGAGACCTTGGCTCAGATCTTGACCGTGTGAACTAGTCTTGCTTAGGCGGTCGTTATTTCTACTACAACAGCTACTTCTCAGGCCTGGGGAGGCACTCAGACTCCTGCCACTTGTACACCCGAGTAGGTTGTTCAGGGACTGCAGACACCAGAGGCACTACCAGCCGAGCCGGTTGCACTTGCTCAGGATTTTGTGGTACCAGTCATGCTTGATGACGGGTAGCGATGATTGGCGAGGTTTGGTAGACTTAAGCCTCCGACTTTCAGTGGTACAAAGGGAGAGGATACCCAGGATTTCTTGGACAAGTGTTAGAGGATGCTTCGTACAACGGGTATTCTGGAGACCAGTGGGGCCTCATTCACTACTTTTCAGTTCTCTGGAGCTGCCTTTACTTGGTGGGAGGCTTATAAGAAGCGTAGGCCTATTGGTGCAGCGCCCCTTACCTGGCTGCAGTTCTTCGTTCTCTTTCTAGAGAAGTATGTACTGTAATCTCGTAGAGAGGATCTGCGCAGGCAGTTTGAGCAGTTGTGTCAGAATGATATGACTGTGATACAGTATGAGATGAGGTTCTCTAAGTTAGCCCATCATGTTATCTAGTTGGTTCCCAGAGATAGGGAGAGGATCAAGAGGTTCGTGGATGGCCTTTCATACCAGTTACGGTTTCTTATGACCAGAGAAAGGGTATTAGGTGCTTCTTTTGAGGAGGTGGCTGACATTGCTCGGGATATAGAGTCAGTTCGCCTCCAGGAGTGAGTTGAGAGGGAGGCCAAGAGGCCTTAGGGATCCGGTAGTTTCGGTGGTGTTCCTCCTAGAGGCCAGTTTCAGCATGGCAGAGTCCGTCCATTCAGATATGGTCAGTCAGCCCGCCCAGTTCACTTTGGTGCATCGAGCCATGGTTCTCACAGTTATCATCAGGTCCATTCGTCACTTAGTGCCCTTCCAGCCCATAGTTCGTGTAACGACACAGCCAGTCATTTTAAGAATTAACATCCCAATCCCCTATTAACTGTTTTTCTCGTGTTTGTTTCTGCCATTTTGATTTGCTGGGATATTTGGTTTTGCGTTTCATAGTGTTTTGGGACACTAGTCCCTAAAAGAGAGCTTAAGCTTTAGAAATTGCAATTAGGCTTGAATTGGCGAAATTAGAAACTTGGCGTTTTTTGGTCGATAGTGAAAATCTTGATATCGGGGTCGAAATGGAATTCTTGAAATTGGAGTAGGTCCTTAGTGTCATTTGTGATGTGTGTGAAAAATTTCAGGTCATTCGAATGAGGTTTGATAGGTTTCGGTATCGTTTGCGGAATTCGAAAGTTTGAAAGTTCTTAGACTTGAATCTGAGGGTGATTTGGTATTTTTTTGAGTGTCCCGAAGGTTTGAATAAGTTTGAATGGTGATATGTGACTTGTTGGTATTTTTGATTGAGGTCCTGAGGGCCTCGGTATGAATTTGTCTGGTTAACGGAAGAGTTGGAATTTAGTTGGTGCAGCTGAAGTTGCTGCTTCTGTTATTTCCGCATTTGTGGATTGGGGACCGCAAGTGCAAGGTCACAGATACAAAAGGGATACTGCAGATGCGAAATTTGGCCATCGGGAGAAGAACTACAGATGCAGAGAGTTGGATGCATCTGCGGGACCGCAGGTGCTGTGCCTGGGGCGCAGATGGGATACTGGGTGTTTAAGTGAAAACCACAGGTGCGGTTGGTTGGACCGCAGAAGCAGTTGCGCAGGTGCGGAAAATGCTGGGCAGACTGTATAAAAGGGTTTCTTCGCGAATTTTTGCCTATTTCCTCCATTTTTTGAAGAGGGGTTTTGAGCTTTGGGCAGTGATTTTCAAGAGGAATCGAGGATTATCAGTTGGGTAAGTTACTTGGGCCTTATTACTTGTGTTTATGATGATTTTCCTATTGTTTAATCATGAAATTAGTTGGAATTTTGGGTGAAGTCGAAGGGGTTAGGGCTTGAGTTTTGAAGAGTGTGATTTGGGGATTTGAGGGACCATTTTGAGGTCGGATTTTGATGAATTTGGTATGTATGGACTCGGGAGTGAAAGGAGTTTCTAGTTTTGTGATTTTTGTCGGATTCCGAGATGTGGCCCCGGGGGCTGGGTTTGGGTGAATTTCGGGATTTTGGTGTAATTTAATAATTTTTCGTATGGTATTGGTCCATTGGCCTATATTGATTGCATTGTATTGCTTTTGGTCAGACTCGGGATGTTTGGAGGTCGATTCTAGAGGCAACAACGTCACGGAGTAGGGATTTGACCGGTTCGAGGTAAGTAATGATTGTAAATCTTGTCCTGAGGGTATGAAACCCTGGATTTCATATTGTTTGACTATTTTGAGGTGACACACAAGCTAGATGACGAGCGTGTGGGCGTGCACCGTTGGGGATTGTGACTTGGTCCATCCCGTAGCAACTATTAGGTTGCGTATTTGACAAGAAACTATATGATACTTATGTGTTTAAGAAAGAATTTCTATGATTTAGGTTGAATGCCATATTTTGGCCTCGAGCCAAGCTGTTTGGACCCTTAGGGGCCTTTTACTATTATTACCTCACTTTTTGACTTTAGATTTGTACTCAGTCATGCGGTGTTTTACTGATTTCATAACTCAGTCTTTATTACTCCGTTTTGATGCATAAAATGATATTTTGGGCTGAGCACCCTATTTTACTGATAGCCCGAGTGGCTTGAGAGGTTTCTGACTGAGTGAGGCCGAGGGCCTGTATTGTGAGGATATTATGGGATCGGGATGTGTGCCACAACATGTTGTCACTGATTGTGATTATGAAAGGCCGAGGGCCTGATTGATTTACACCACGAGGTGGCTTGTTATGGCGCTTGGGCTAAAGGAGCCCATCCGGAGTCTGCACATCCCTAGTGAGCGCGGGGTACCCTGTGTCAGTGATATGATGTTATGCCCGAGGGGTTGTTCTTGATCCATGTTGTGCCCGAGGGGCTGTTTACGAGTAACTGTGAGGTTTGCCCGAGGGGCTGATTCTAAGTGATGTTGCCCGAGGGGCGATTTATGATTCACGTTGCCCGAGGGGCTATTATGATTTTTATCATTTTTACTCTAAATTGCATTGAGCTTCTGTTGAAATTGTTGAAAGCATATTCAAATGAGTTTTTATGAAAAATTGGGTTTTTAAATGAGAGGATTTTGACTCATATACCGATTTGAAAACATGTTGAACTTACTGAGTGTTGTGATATGGATTTTCTGTATTTCATGCTGCTCAGTCTTTATTTACCTTTATTACTTACTGAGTTGGTGTACTCACATTACTCCTTGCACCTTGTGTGTAGATCTAACGTTCTAGCGAGCGTTGATCTTCATCCACCGCGGATACTTGGGGTTGGCAAGGTAGCTGCATGGCAGTCGTAGCCTTGACCTTCTCCCTCATATCTTCCTATAGATATTAGTAGTTGATTTCCAAACTATTTTTGTCTTGTTATGTTTCAGAACAATTGTAGTATTGCTCATGACTTAGTGACACCCGAGGTCGGGCTTTATTTTTTGCATTTTGGTTTTTGACTTTATACTTTTTATGAGGATTTCAGTATGAAAAAGGTTGTTATTTAATTTTTAATGAAATGTTGAACTATTTTGGGAATGTGTCAGCTGGCCTAGTTCCATGATAAGCGCCATCACGACAGGGTTGGTTTTGGGGTCATGACAACATGAGTCTAAGTCTACCTGGACATAATCAAGAACCTAGCATATGTACTAACGCTCGTCACCTCATACATGTATAGCTCCTGTAACACATAGTACGTAGCAGCTATAGCACATACAGGGTAAATTCCTTCTTACAATGTTAAACATGAGACTTACCTTACTCCAAAATCTGATAATCTGCTCCATGGCTCTCTAACACCTCAAATCAATGTCAAACGATCCAAAACTAGTCAAAGAATGTACAAATCAATCAAAACATACTCAAAAACTCGTAAATTAATAACTAGAAACAATTCTCGATTCCATATGAAAAGTCAACAAAGTTAACCTCAATCTCGGGCACCCAAATGTCAAAAATTCTTGAAGATAAATATTATCCATAGTACCACAAACTCAAATATATAATTTATTCCGAATTTCATGTCCAATTTTGTAGTCGAAACTCAAAAATATAATCTCTAGGTTTTCTTTCAAAATCCCACAATTTCTACCAATTTCCATGGTTAAATTTATATATATATTCTATGTATTTGACTCAAAATAAGTTGGAACCACTTACCTTATGACAGATGATGAAAATGCCCTTTCAAAATCGCCTGAAAATCGGCTTGAAATGAGAGAAATGAGATGAAATGGGCTAAGTCTCGATTTTGCATCTTATACATTACCTATTCATTAATCTTCATGATTGCATAAAGAACCCTCGCGGTCGCGAAGGACAAATATTCTACTGCCAAAAGTTCCTCTATCGCGATCGCGAAAATCCCCTCGCAATTGTGGAGCATTGCGCTCAAAACCTACGCCGTTTGCGTAAGGCCAATCGCGTTTGCATAAGGCCAATTCCTGCCCAACCTTAAGACCCTTCATCACAGTCACAGTCACCCATTTATGTTTGCAAAGAGCAACCTGCCTAGCTGCCTCCCCCTCACAATGCAACACTCTAGTCGCGTATGCGTAGAGCAAAAAATGCCCGACCTCCAGTTCCTTTTCCGCATTTGCGACTTTCCTGTCGTGTTAGCATAACACAAAACCCTACAATCCCAAAATACTTCATCACGAACGCGTGCTTCCCTCCGTGTTCACGAAGAACAACACCAGCACCAATATAACAACTTAACTAATCGTTTTGTGCATTTTAGCCCCGTTCCTCTATTTATTGCCTTTTCTATGTTCACTTGATGTTTCGTGACTTGCGAATTTGGTTGGTTAGGTTTCAGAAAGTTTTCGGAGGAAGTTGGAACAATTGATGCCATTCTTGAAAGCTTAGGTTGTGAAGGTTGACCGGAGTTTCACTTTTGTGTAGTTGACCCCAAAATCGTATTTTTATTGTTCCAATAGGTTCGTATGGTAATTTTAGACATAGTTGTATATCTAAATTTTGATTTGGAGGTTCCTAGGTTAGTTTGGCTCTTTTTAGCGAAAGTTAGAAAGTTAAAGGTTTGGAAGGTTCGTAGGTTTTACTAGGAGTTGACTTTGATAATATCAGGTTCAGATTATGGTTTCCAGAGTTAGAATAAGTCCGCTGTGTCATTTGGGACTTGTATGCAAAATTTAAGGTCATTTTGAGTTGTTTAGGCATGTTCGACATAAGTTTTGAATTTGGAATTTAGATTAGTTCATTATGTTTGAATTGAGGTGTGATTCGAGGTTTTGATTTATTTTGTGTTATTTGAGGCCTCGAGTAGGTCCATATTATGTTGTGAGATTAGTTGGTGTGATTGGACGGGGTCCCGGGAGCCTCGGCTGTGTTTCGGTTTGGATTTAGATCATTTTCTTTTGGTTTGGAACTGGTGGTTTTCTGATGTCCTTCGCAATCACGGAGACTGTTTTGGTGGCAGGTAATGTTTGCTCTTCGCGTCCGCGATAGGGTGGTCACATTTATGGAGCATGGGGGCACTGTCCTTCACGTTCATGACCTGTGCATCGGGTTCGCGTAGAGGAAGGTTGGCTAGGGGATGGCTTATGTTGTGTCATCGCTTTCGCGTGCATGAAACTGCATTCGCATAGACTCTGTAGAGGAGGACATCGCGTTTGTGTGGATGGTCTCATGTCCGCATAGAAAGGGCAGCAACTAGAAAAGGATTTGGCCTTCGCGATCACAGAGGGTATCGCTCCGATTTGGGTGATTCTTAAGGGAATTTTCACGATTTGGATTGGGACATGTATTTTTTTACTCTAATTTGGTTACTATTCATGATTTCGTCCTTGATTTTAGCATTTGAATGATGAATCCAAGTGAAGAAATTGGGAATTTTGGGAAAAACTTATCTAAAGTGTAAATTCGATATGAACCCCGATTTGGAGTCGAATTGGAAAAAACTTATATAGTTGGACTCATATTGGAATGGATGTTTGGAGTTTGTGAGTTTTGTTCAGTTTTGGGGTGCGAGTTTGGGGTTGAATTCACATATTTGTATCAAGATCTTAGCTTTATTGTTTGGTGTTATTTCCTATGGCTTCTATTGATGATATTAAATTATCTTTGTTGGATTCCAGCCGTCCGGAGGCTGATTCATGCGGGATGGGATTTTTAAAGTATTTATTTATCTTATTTGAGGTAAGTATCTTAGATAAACTTGGTTGAAGCACTAGTTGCCTGAATTATTAGTGTTAGCTATGCCCCATGGGTGACGCACATGTGAGGGGATTGAGCCCATGTGCCTGCACCAGGGTACTATCCATGTTCGGGGTAGTGATTAGGCTATTGTATTCTGGGGTACCATACTTCTTATGTTGTATTCCCTTTATGAGCTATTTGAATCATGTTAGAGATTATTTGTTGGTTGATCTCCTATTCAAACATATTAGTTGCTACTCTTGTTGGCGTAATCGCCTGACTAGAATTGTGGTAGCACACTTCGCACATGCCTACTCTTTAGCATGTCACTTATATCAGTCCATGATTAAGTAAATTGATATCCATTATTCATGTACATGTATTTCTCTATATGCTTTATGTGTGATATGGACTAGGTTGATAGCACGTGAGTGGTCTGTGCATATCTGAGATGTGTTAGCATGTCAGTTGTCCATGCGGGGGTTATATAAGGCATGTGAGTTTTCCGTGCAGCATGTGGATAAGGATCTATCCCCCTAGGATCACCCTCTCATATTTCTTTCTTTATGGTGTACATGCGGTAGGAGGAAAATTGGCTAGTGTTTGATTTGGTTATTACATTTCTTCTGTACTTGCAATTTTCTTTGATGTATACATGTTTTATTTGCATATCTTCTCTATATGCTAGATCGGTAATGTATACACGACTTTTTTTTTGTATATCTTCTCTATACACTCAATTTTAACTGGAATAGAGCATGTTACATTATCTTTGTTGTGTATTATAATGTTATTGTTGTGTACTTGTGAAATTGATTAACTGAGGAGATTGTTAGCGAGTATCATGAATAATTCTTGACACTAATACCTTGCCGAGATTAGTTATGATACTTGTTGAGTACATAAGATTAGTTGTACTCATACTATATTGTGCACCTAATTGTGCAGATCCAGGTGTTGGACCAAGCCGTGAGTAGCTGTGTTTTGTTGTTGTGGTTGTCTTCGAGAGACGAGGTAGAGTTGCATCTCGACCTAAGTCTTTGGCACCTCTTTTCGTTTTTAGTACTGTTATTTTCATTCAGATAGTATTACCAATTCTGGGGACTTATGTATTGACGTAGTTATTTATATTATTGATTTTAGACTTGTATTATTTTCGTTATTCTGTTACCTTGTTCCGCTATTATTATGTTTGGCTTGCGTGGCAAGTGAGTTAGGCACCATCACGATTGATAGGTAGTTTTGGATTGTGACAAGTTGGAATTAGAGCCCTAGGCTTATAGGTTCTATGGGTCATGAGCAAGTTTAGTAGAGTCTTGTGGATTGGTACAGAGACACTGTACTTATCTTCGTGAGGCTACCGAACTATTAGGAAAATATTACTTTCTTGCATTTTTGTCATGCAAATTTGTTAAATTCCAAAGTTTGAACCTTTACTCTTTTATTCTCTCAAAGAGGGTGATGACACGTTCAACCAAATTGGATGGGTAGGCACAATACCTCCAAGCAGGGCTGTGAGAGGTCGGGGCCAAGGTAGAGGTTGGGGGCGAGGTAGGACCCGCACTACAGATAGGAAAACACCTTCGGAGTCACCAGTGTCTCTACAGAAGGAGTGGTTTCAGATATTGTTAAGTTGGTAGGACCAGCTCAGACACTAACGACACTTGTTGCTCTACCTAGTCTTCAAGAGACTTTTGCCCAGATCTTGAGTGTGTACACGAGCTTGGCTCAAGCGGGAATAATATCAGTTCCACTAGCTACCTCTACGACTAGGGGAGGAGCCCAGACTCCCGCCGCCCGTACACCGAAGCAGCTAGCTCAGGGTTATCAGACACCAGGGGTTTGGCTCGTTATTGATGCTCAGCCCGACGCTGGACCATCTTTGACTAATGAGGAGCGGAAGAGGTTAGATAGATTTCAGAGGCTTCATCCTCCCCAGTTTAGTGGAGGATTGTCAAAGCATGCTCAGGGTTTTCTCGATCAATGTCATCGGATTCTTCGCACAGCGGGTCTCATGGTTTCCATTTCTTCACTACTTTTCAGCTCACATGGCTAGCCTATAGGTGGTGGAAGACTATGAGTCAGTAAGACCGGCTGGCGCAGTACCACTTACATGGTATCAATTCTATGTTCTCTTATTAAAGAGGTTTTTCCCACAGACTCGCAACAAAGAGTTGCGTAGGGAGTTTGAGCATCTATGACAGGAGGGCATGACTATGACCCAATACGAGATGAAATTCACAAAGTTGGAGTGTCATGCGGTATTTTTAGTCACTATTGAGAGGGATGTGAGCACATAATTTTTACCCGATTAAAATACTCCTACAAAATTCACAAAATAGGATTTTCTAATTATTTTAATTTTTATAGAATTTTAGGAATTTCTTGTTAATTGTTGTTTGCATTTAGTTGCATATTTAACATTTTAAAATTATGATAAAAATACCAAAAATGTCTAAAATATTTCATGCATCTTAATTGCATTTAGGATTTAATTACATGAGTTAATTGCATTATTAAATAAAAATCACAAAAATAATGATCATTTTTACATATTTAGCTTTTAGTTTTAAAATTTGTACTTCCCTTTCATTAGTGTTAAGTTAATTAATTATGTTGATGTTAGAAATAGATAATTAATTTAATTTTATAATTTAGAATCTAATTTAAGGATTTTAGTTAATTTGTTTAGGATATTAATTAATATAATTAGGATTTTAAAGTCAAATTAAAGAAAAAGAAAAAAGGGGGAAAGAGAGATGGTCTTGTTTTGGTCCAATTTTGGGCTAAACGTCTTCAGTGGCCCCGTTTTGGTCACAACTAATCCCCACCCTTCATCTAATCTAATCCAACGGCTACTAACTCCCTCCCCATCTCCCATAAGAGTGTCCGAAACCGCCCCCCAAATCTAAAACAAATCTTCATTCTTCTCCATCTCCCTCACCTATCCCAAACCCTAGCTGCCTCTAAATCCCTCATCCCCACTGGCCGGCGTTGGCGCACTAAACACCACCAATCACCTCCAAACCTTCACCCTATAATCTCCAACTCCTCCCCAATCTAAACCTCTTATTATTTGCTCCGAAATCTTCACCAAAATCAACATATTATAGATCTAAGATTCCAAAAACTTGAGTTCTATCCACTCTCAGATTCTTCATGATTTACCGCGTATTTTGGCTCGAAACTCAAGTTAATCGATTGCTCTTAATGAGAGCTATCAAGTTATGTTAGCTTCGATCCATTTCGAAGCCACAGAATCCATTCGAGTTTTGGTTGGTTGGCCCGTTTTTCTCTTCCAAATTGTTTTTAGTCGTGTAATGCCTCCAGGTATAACTCTTCTCATTATTTCCCTTTAGTTTCTATTTGTTCCTTCACAGTCATTTCCCTCTTCTTCTTTTGTTTGATTTCAGTTATTATTTCGTATTTTTATTTTTGTTTAAGAATTGCATGTTTAAGTCGCTTTGCATTTAGTTTGTTTTACAACAGATTATAATACTTAGTTAATCAAGTTGATTTAGGATTAGTACATGTTTTGTATGTCTAGTTAGTAGTTCAGTACAAGTTAATTAGTTTAATCATTTTTTTGAATTAATCAGATATCAAACCAAGTTGTTGATTGAACAGTTTGGTTTTTGCATTTTTTTTGTTCTGATTCGTATGGCTCTTGTTAGGGTTCATTTGTTTTTTACCGTGAAAATGGTAATAACAATTAAATTTGATTTAGTAATTCTAAAAATACATGGTCTATTTTTATGCTAGTTGTTAGGCAGTTGATGCTATATGAAAGACTTAGAAATGAAATAAGAACTTAAGAACGAGGTGTTAATCAAACCGAATCACTATCTATTGGGGCCTCGAGCTTGCCTATCCGAGGGCCTCGAGGTCGATTTTGAAGCTCGATTGGCAGCTATCTAAGGCGGTCGATGGCGAATAACAGTTATAAATGGATCAAGGGTGGCTCTTTATGGCCAATAATAAGCAATACATGACGAATAATGAGTAGAATCACAATAAATGTGAGCATTGAATGAAGTAAATGAAGTGATAAGATCAAGAGAATATGTTAGAGATTAGAGAGAATGTTCTTGTATATTTAGTATGAAGCAACAAATGTTTACAAAATGACATGGGTCCCCTTTATATTAGAGGGGGAATCTAAACATAGTACAAGTGCATTTATTACAAAGATATGGAGATGATACATCTAACTAATGCCAAGATACGGCTTAGACTGGCCTGACAGATCTTGTCGGTTCCAGCTTCATGCCTTGGGAACTCCCCATTTTCTTCCCATAACCGTCGATCCCACACCGCCCCGAGGTCGAGCATCGATGGCCCTCGATGGGTGAGACTCGACTGTTATTTCGAGCCTTCGAGACGTTATAACGATGGAAAATTGGACCCTCCGATTTTACCGTATACAGATAGTCCCTGCATTTCTTAGAGTAGAATGATAAAAAATGAACTTGATAACCATCTTTCTGAATTTCCCGCGATAGCGTTATACCGATGGCGTCATACACGTAACATAGGCTTTTATGACAACCCATATGTCCCGTCGTTTCAACATTCCAGAGTCATTCAAAGCACTACCGTTTCTTCTTCTTTAAGGTAGTAATATCGTCGTCGGTTCAGCTCCCAAGGACGCATTAAATGCGCCTGCTATTACGTCTTTCAATGACAATAATGGTGCCTGTTGGTTACGCTTCTGCCCCTCCTATAAATGGGGGCCTCCTGGAACCATTTGTTTTCAAGTGTTCTTCAATCAACCTTCCTCAAAATTTCTTCTTTCCATCCTCATCCGCTGTCATTTCCCATGTCTGAGGCCCGTGGCCTCAAGGCTATCTGGTGGCGTTCTGATCAGTTATGCCATGGTTTTTTCCTGGGGCTCTTCCCTGTTAAGCGAGACTATACCAGCTTATTGTTGTTGTTGTTATTGTTATTGTTGGCCTGAGATGAGGAGACATGGGATCGATTTCTCCCGACTTAGGAAAATATTTGGACTTTACATCGCTGCTCACAAGGGAGTTCGGACTATGCACCGCTGCTCACCTCCCCAGACTACCCGGTGCGACGCCTCACTCCCTTTGTATTACGTGGAGTGAGGTGGTACTATCTACTAACTGTTGCCTCCCTCACCGGGGCAACAACGCAAGAAGTTTCTTTACAATAGTAGCACTGGAAAAATCCATACTAGCCAAATTTTTTACTCAGCCACTTCTTCGTTCCTTTCTGCCTTTTTTGCGTCACTTTGCCCTTCTCCACCACTTTCCTCTTCTTCATCTTCGCCCTCAGAGATACCATTCTGGAGGGCTGAGATGAGACTCCCGGGGAGGTGGCATTCGAAGATATTGCCACCGAGGATGCATCCTCAAGAGTAGGCTAGGCTCTAGGTTTTTACCGTATGTGTACCTTTTGCTTCTTTGTTTCTGTGTAAAGACCCCTTGCGGGCTTTTGTAATCATATGTAAGGACCCCTCATGGGCTTTTGTAACCAAATGTTTATGAATGAAAAATGTTCCTTTAATTTGTCTCTGATGCACACTATTTTCTCTTCATCTATGCTTGTGTAGAATCTAAGTGCATGACCCCATCGGTCGATGCAAATATCGAGCCCGGGTTGGACTGATAAACTCGGGTGATCGAAATCCTAACTGAGAGTAAGGCTTCGAACTCCTAAATTAAGATTTAGCCTTTAGACCCTGCGATAACCTTCGAGGGAGGATTCGCTCGGAAGCTCGAGAATGGAGACTGCCTTCAGGCTTTCGAGAGCAGTCCCCGAGTGAGGGTTAACTCAGGACGTTCGGAAACTTGTCTTGAACTTAGTGTACATGGCCTTTAGGCGTTGTAGATAGGTCCCGAATGAGGGACTGCCTGGGTATAGATGGTATCCATAGGACAAGCCCATACGAATAGAGTTTTTAAGTACTTGTTTTTCTCCTTGAGAGGAGCCTTCGAAACCAGGTACCATCATGAGTCTTATAATGACATCGACGGCCTCTTGGAGAGATCCCCGATATCGGATACCACCTTGGGTCTGGTGGTGATGCTAAAAGGCATCATGGAGTCTAACCTCATTTTGATTGAAGTCCTCGAGATCAGATACCATCTCGGAACTGGTGATGATGTCAAAGGCTTCCTGGAACCTAGCTTTTTTTTATGGAGGTCCTCGAGGTCGGGTACCACCTCAGGACCAGTGATGATGCCAAAGGCTTCATGGAGCCTAACTTTTTTTTGATGGAGGTTCTCGGGGTCGGGTACCACCTCGGGACTGGTGATGATACTAATGGCTTCCTGGAACCTAACTTCTTTTTGATGGAGGTCCTCAAGGTCGGGTACTACCTCGGGACTGGTGATGATGCCAAAGGCTTCATAGAGCCTAACTTCTTTCTGATGGAGGTCCTTGAGGTCGGGTACCACCTCGGGACTTGTTTGGTGCGTGGGTCTCCAACCTCAAAACGTCATACGATGCTTGTCAAATTGGCGACACAGTTGTAAAGTGACCGAGGAGATCCTGCCGGTACATCTTCCCAAAGCGATTTCGGCTAGCATTTTAATCAGCCTCTAGGGAAGGTGGATCTCCGCTGCTTTTTCCATATATAAAGCTGCTTCCGCCCTTTTGGAGATTCTCTCATTCTGAGAAGTTACCCTTTTTTGCTGCATTAGACTTTTCATTATTTCAGTATTGACGCTCTGGTCTAAATTCCTGGTCCAGTTCTCCAATTTTGTTGTAGTTATGAATGCTATATCAGGATCCGTTTGGCAAGGAGGAGAGAGTTTCGCCCCCGTTCTTGCCTTGTTGGCTCGGAGCATTTTGCTTCAAGAGGGGACTTTTCACCAGAAAAGTACCCCGATGCATAGGACCAACAGGAGCATATCTTGGAGTTTACTTCTTAGATAGGAAAGGGACACCTTGAGTCGGTTAGGAAAGACTGTGGATGGGGGGAAAAGGTGGTACTACAGGAATCTTCCCCGGATGAGAGTATTACGGACCGTGCCGAGGAATTTCTGAATATGTTCACGTACCCCTTCACACTAGGCACCCTTAACAGGGTTGTGCTTGACTTCTATCAAAAATATCGGGCTACCTTGGCCTAGATTCACCCGTTATTTTGGCGGATAGTGTTGATGGTGAGGTTCTTTGCGGAGAAGGCAGGGCTTGAATTTTCACTTAACCATCTTATCAGATTATAGCGGCCCTTTCATCATCGAGGTTTGATAACCTTATGATGTCGGTCGGCCACGCCTTTCATTCTCGATGATGAAGAAGACAATGGTCGGGAGTGGATGAGTCTATTCGTCCGAGTGCGAACTGCAGATATTATCCCCGTGGAGTTTATGCCGTTCCCTAAGGAATGGAATCATACACGTAAGTGGTATACTTGTGCCTTCACAGTTCTTCAATTATGGCGAAGGGGTGTGCCGTAAGTATGCCTTTTTTTCTTTTTCTGCAGCGATTTCGTGGATGCCGTGCGAGGTTCCCGATCTGTCGGATTGGGTTCGGAAGTTGACGACCCACTCGACTCGCAATGAGCGTAGGTGGAGAGCTTTGTCTAAGGATATGTGGGAGGCAAAATACCACGGTATGTGCCGTGCGATTTGTTCCCTTCTTTTAGTTTAAAAAACATTTGCTCTTTCTCCGTGCTAACCCTGTTATTGTAGGCATCAGGGCCTTCCGAGGTGAGGCGGCGCCCCCTTGGGGAGGGGGGGAGAAGGATCTCTACCTCCTGGGCTAAACAATGATAACAATAACCAAGAGATACCTTTGCAGCACGATGGCGCTCGGTGCAAGGCGAACCTGTGACGGGGGCTTGGAACGGAAGCGTTGATCGAGCCTGCCGCGCCCGTGGTTTCTGGTTTTGAAGAGGCGTCTTATCCTCCTCTTTTGCCTTCTTTTTCCATCGAAGGTAATTTAAGGGATACTCGAAACCCAGGATCATATGCACTGAGCGACCGTGCCTCGACCGGGGTTGACTCTTTCGGAACTGAGGGAGCTAGGTTAGCAGATGTGCACTCGACCTTCGAGGAAGCATAACGACTTCACTATGTGGTGAGTTTTTGGCATGGGCCTTTTGAGTTCCGTGCCTTCCATTCCTTACTGAGTTTTCTTTTGCAGACCATCGATATGCTTAAGTTTGAGATGCTTTGCCATGAGGTCAGGCTGCGGAAAGCTCTGGATGAGGAGAAAACCCTGAGGCGCCTTCACGATGAAAGGGAAGTCGAATTGGCATACTTGCAGTGTGAGGTGAGTCATAGCTTGAATTATGAGAGCTACTTGAAGGAGTAGGTAGTTTTTGTTCCGAGTGAGCGGACATTCCTCCTTCTAGCCCCAGAAACTAATGCTTTATTTATTTCAGTTGCAGAAAAAGATGGAGGGCTTGGAGCACCTTCGAGATAAGGCTGGCCAAGCCAAGCACAAGTATGATGAGTTAAAGGCTCAGGCGGATGCTCAGGCTTCGACGAAGGAGGGTGCTCTAGCTAAGGCTTTTGCCCTTGAGGTTCAACTTCGCTTAGCCCATGACAATAGCTTGGTTCAAAAAGATACGATTGCGAAGCTCGAGACCGAGCTCTCAAAGATAAGGGCCGAGATTGTGGATGCCTGAGCTGAAACTGTAATGAGCCGAACTAAGGCTGACCAGAAAGTGGCGGTCTATTTGAAGGACGCTGCCGATGCTCAAGCTAAATTGAGAAAGGTCCTTGACCGTGAAGATAGGAGCAAAGAATACGCTCAGTGTAAGTCTCGACGGAAAACCCTCAAGGAGATCCGTGCTAGGGGATTTGACCTCTCGAAAAAGTTGTCGCAGGCGAGGGCGGATGAGTGTGGTGCTAGTTGCTTCTGTCCGACTCCGAGGATAGCGAAGACGAGGCTGATGAGCCATATCCCCCAGGGGGGATGTAGATTTTGCTTTCCGATTCTGTACGTAGTACTTTCGAAGTATGTTGTAAATGGAGTTTGTATTTTTCCGTATGTATATATAAAGAAGAAACCTTGCGGCTTTGTTTCTCCTGCATTTCTTTTCGCCTTGACTTTAGCCAAATGAAATGGTCTCTAAGCAGAGTGGAATCCTTAGATTCATGGTATGGTCTTGAGGCTCATTGGGTTGGCCCGTAGACTCTTACACGCTTTTGCTCTTATGTATATTTAGGCCAACTGTTTTGGGATCAGTCCCCGAGTCAGGCATTGACTCGAGCTTATTTGACCCTCAAGTTGTCAAATTTTAGGCTGACGACAGTGGCTCTTACACTTTTGTTCGATGCGACCCTTTAGTGTATGTGGGCTGGCGACAATGACTCTTATGCATTTTCCCTTAGGCATATTTAATAAACTGTTTTGGGTTTAGTCTCCGAATCGGGTTACGACTTGAGCTCATTCGACCCTCAAGTTTTTGAATTGCAAGCTGGCCCTTAGGCTATTACGAGTTGGGTCGGTGCGACCTTTTATGTGGGCTGGCGATAATGGCTCTTACGCCTTGGGTCGATGCAACCTTTTATGTAGGCTTTATTTTTCCCTCGATAAGGATTTTTTGAAATAGTGTTTTCCCGACTCTTCGATAGCTTAATAAAAGACCTCGATTGTGAGTCGTTATATGGCGATGATCGAGCACCTCGGGAGGTTTGGCTCGGAGGCTGAGTATCTCGAAGCGGGTGTGTAAGAATTGACATGGTCAAAGCTCTTTTGCCTGTATCGAGGGTAGCCTGTTTAACCGGTTCTTTTTGAAGTATATTCGGAGTAATTGAAGGCCTGTGATTTATAGCAACGGTCAGGCGTCCTGAGTCGCATTTGTTTGGCTGGTACAACCTTGTGACTGGAGTCATTTGTATTTTGTCGAAGCCTTTAAGTCCCGAGTGAAGTAGTTTCGGCATCTATATCAAGGTTATGCCTTTTTAGGGGTCTTACAAGTTCGATATATAGTCGAAACTTTGAGATCGGGTTGATGCCTTTAGTAAGGTCTTACAAGTTTTTCATGCCTTTGAGGTATTACAGTTTTGGATACTTGGTACAAGTATGGTTCATGCCTTGCTTGAGGTTTTACAAATATTGTTGTTGCCTTATATATAGGTCTTACGAGATCGAGGCTGCCCGCATGTAGCCTTATGGCCTCGGGTTTTGATAAGTCAATGGAGATGGCGCTTGACGGCAGTCCCCGAGTCATCGACGTTCCTTGACTCGGGAGCCATTACTTGTAAACTTGGTATTGCCTCATTGAGGGCTCATAATTTCGGAATTTCCGACCCGGAGGTCATTTGAGTTTTTGATGCCAGTCCCCGAGTGTTCGGGTCGCCTTTCGGCTTTGAACGGTTCTGTGATCCTTTTGTTGCCTCATTGAGGGCTTACAATCTCGAAGCTCTGACCTGGGGGTCGTGTTGTTGTGAGTTGTTGATGCCAGTGCGCGAGTGTTCGGGTCGTCTTTTGGCTTTGGAGCCGTTTTTTGCAAAAAATGTCGATCTTTCTTGACACGCAAAATGCTTTAGTGAAGTATTCTTTGATTACTTGGTGTAAGTATACATATCTTTGCTATTTGAGGGCTCAATTGTTCTATATGGACATGGTTCATTTGACCATTTGGCCTGGTACATTATCTTCCTATCGAGACCCCTCTTGATGCGTCTTGGCTTTCTCCGAATAGGTGACCTCCCGAGGGGATGCCTCCCAGTATTCGAGGTTGATTGCAAAAGGAAGCCTTGAATACTTATTGAGTCTTCCTTAGGTAACATATGGATGTTATCCTCATTAAAAACCTTGCTGGTAAAACCCTTTTTGGGATAAAACCCGGTCGAAGGAAAAAAGTGCAACGCATGCTTTTGAAACCTAAGGCGTTCGATTTCGAAAGTGTTTTAGCCGTTTTGATCGGGTACCTGCACTCGGGTCGGTGTAGAATATAAATGAAAGAGGAAGGAAACGGTCATACCTTAGCGTACGATGCGCCGACGATGTTTCGAGCCCTGATACGTTTTAGTTGCTTATGATGAGGACGCGGTACGGTCCCCTACTTTGTTTAGTTGGGATAGCCGGGAGTGTAGTTTGTTATTGTCATTTTAATGTTTGCTTATCCTTCGACTCTCTCGAAGGTGGAGGTGTTAGTGTCAGGGCCACATCGTGTATCGCAAACATTTCTTTCACTGCATGCTATTCCCCGTAGATGGTCTTAATCCAATCTTTTGTGGGGAATTTCATCATCTGATGGAGGGTGGAAGGTACTGCTCTCATGCAGTGTATCCACAGCCTTCCGAGCAAGGCGTTGTACCTCATGTCTCCCTCAATGACATGGAATTTGGCATTTTGGATTATGCCGGCCACGTTGACTGGAAGGGTGATTTCCACTTTTGTTATTTCGCTCGCCATGTTGAATCCGTTGAGGACTCGAGAGGCGGGTATGATTTGGTCAAGCAGTCCGAGCTGCACTACTACCCTCGACCTGATAATGTTGGCAGAGCTACCTGGACCACAAGTACGCGTTTAATCTGAAATGTATTTACAAGAAAAGAGATTATCAGTGCGTCGTTATGGGGCTGAGACAAGGTCTCGATGTCCTCGTCGCTAAATGTGAGGGCATCTTCGGGTATGTAATCCTGGGTTCGCTTTTCTCTGGTGATGGATATTTTTGTTCTTATCATCATGGGCTCTTGTGGGGCATCGATGCCTCCTAAGATCATGTGGATGGCATGTTTTGGCTCATTCGCTTCGTTCTTCTTGGCTGCTTCTCTTTCTCGAAACTAGTATTTGGCTCGATCGCTGAGGAATTCTCGTAGGTGACCTTTATTGAGTAGTCTGGCTACTTCCTCTCGGAGCTGGTGGTAATCCTCTGTCCTGTGTCCGTGTGTGTTGTGAAACTCACAAACTAATTTATGATTTCTTTGCGAAGAATCTGATCGCGTAGGCCTGGGCCACCTGGAGTCTCTGATTTTACTTATGGCGAACACGAAGTCTAATACATCTACGTTGAAGTTATACTCTGACAAGCGAGGTGCCTCTACTAGCCCTGTGTTCCTGTCGAACCCGGCTCTGTTGACGAATCCCCAGGGGTTTTGGCCTCGGTCCATCCTTCGGTCATTGCGGGGTATGTTACACCTCGGGGCGTTTCTCCTGTCATCGGTGTATGGATGGTACCTTTCTTTGTTTGGCTTTGGATCCTTTGCCAAAAGCCTTCTTGGGTATACCAAGCCCGAGGGTGCTCCTAGTTGGTCGCCTTCAGCCCTGATTTTCGATTGGTATCGATTGTGAACGTCTTACTAGGTCACGGCGGGACAATTTGACCAGTTACTGTTTCAACTGCTTTGAAGCGACCGAGCTTCGCTCATTTAGACCTTGAGTGAAGGCCTGCACTGCCCAGTCGTCGGAGACTGGTGGTAGTTCCATTCGAAAGCGAGATACGAACTCTCGCAACATCTCATTCTCCCTCTGTTTAATCTTGAAGACGTCGAATTTCCTTGTTGCTACTTTGATAGCACCGGCATGTGCCTTTATAAAGGAATCTGCCAGCATGGCAAATGAGTCTATGGAGTTGGGAGCTAGGTTGTGATACCACATCATTGCCCCCTTCGAGAGTGTTTCCTGAACTTCTTTAGTAAGACAGACTCGACCTCGTTGTCCTTTATGTCGTTGCCCTTCACTGCGCAAGTGTCAGCAGTAACGTGCTCATTGGGATCTGAGGTCCCGTTGTATTTTGGAAGGTCTGACATTCTGAACTTTTTTGGAATGGGCTTTGAAGCCGCTTCCTCTGGGAACAGCCTTTGTATGAACTTCTTCAAATCCACACTTTTTAGGATCGAAGGTGCGCCCGGGATTTGGTCGACCCTAGAGTTGTAAGTCTCGACCTTTTTGTCGCTGGCTTCTATCTTCTTATCTCCCGATTCGATCCTCTTTGTGAGGTCCTCGAGCATCTTTACGATGGAGGGGTCAGCTACTGACCCGTTGTTGCTTGACCTCTTCGGTACCTGCTCGGCCCGAGGAGCCATCCCTGGTGCTACCGTGTTGGGAGTTTTCTGGTGACTTTGCAGTTGAGCAATCGCTAGCTGTTGTGCCTACAACATTTAAAAAATAACATTAAGGTTCACCTCCCGTTTCTCCCTAGCCGGGGTTTTCTAGGCTTGTTGTTGGTCTCCTTGGTGCACACTCTTGTCAGTGTGGGAGCTTATATCGACGTGTTGAGCATCGCGTGAGACCGCGTCCGCGGAGATCGGTTCCGGCGCGTTCTTAGGGTTTCATGATGGTATGCCAGCACCTGGAACACCTACGCCATTTTCTCCGTGGTTCTCAAGATTGTTGTTTACTGAGTCGGACATTTTGACCTGAAATCAAAGATCTTAGACAAGAAAAAGCGTGAAAGATAACTTGCGTTATGTTGTTAAACCACCAAGAAAATAATCACTATTATTTTTAGCCCCACGATGGGCGCCAAACTGTTTATCGTGAAAATGGTAATAACAATTAAATTTGATTTAGTGGTTCTAAAAATACGTGATCTATTTTTATGCTAGTTGTTAGGCAGTTGATGCTATATGAAAGACTTAGAAACGAAATAAGAACTTAAGAACGAGGTGTTAATCAAACCGAATCGTTGTCTATTGGTGCCTCGAGCTTGCCTATCCGAGGGCCTCAAGGTCGATTTCTGAAGCTCGATTGGGAGCTATCGAAGGCGGTCGATGGCGAATAACAATTATAAATGGATTAAGGGAGGCTCTTTATGGCCAATAATAAGCAATAAATGACGAATAATGAGTAGAATCACAATAAATGCGAGCAATGAATAAAGTGAATGAAGTGATAAGATCAAGAAAATATGTTAGAGAACAGAGAGAATATTCTTGTATATTTAGTATGGAGCAACAGATGTTTACAAAATGATATGGGTCCCCTTTATATAAGAGGGAGAATCCCAACATAGTACAAGTGCATTTATTACAAAGATATGGAGATGAGACATCTAACTAATGCCAAGGTACGGGCTCAGACTGGCCTGACAAATCTTGTCGGTTCCAGCTTCACGCCTTGGGAACTACCCATTTTCTTCCCATAACCGTAGATCCCATATTGCCCCGAGGTCGAGCGTTGATGGTCCTCGAGGGATGAAACTCGATTGTGATTCCGAGCCTTCGAGACGTTATAACGAAGGAAAATTGGACCCTCCGATTTTACCGTATATATTTGTCATTAACCAAAGTTTAAGGGGGAAATTGGGAATCAAATTGAGCAGAATTTTTTCTTTTAATAGCTGAAAAGCTCTAGAATACAGATAAGGGATCATAAGGCAATAAGGTGAGGAAGTTAGGTTATATTTGGGTTCAAAAAGGGTCAATTTGAAAAGTTAACGGGTTAAAAGAATAGGAAGAAATTCTAGAATTGGACAGCTGTCCATTTTAGTTGCAAAAGATGTCAATTCCCTGATTTTTAGGGAACTGGTAGATTCTTTTTCATTGCTATGTGATTCCTTCATATAGCACATGCTTGCATTCTATAAAAAGGGACCCCCTCTCATTCTCACACACAGATTTTTACACGGAAAAACCTCTAAATATAGGGATCCTTTTCTTCATTTTGGGACTGATTTTAGTTCACTCTCTCTTAGCCTTTACTCTATAGTTTCAGAGACACTCCTCCGTTAGAAAAAGAACAAAAACTCTAAAAAAAAGAAAGATTTCCAAAGCTGTTTCATTTCTCTTCTTTGCTGCATATTTCTGGGAAATTTGAGAAGGTTTTCTAAGTTCAAAATTGCTGTTCGTAGCTGTTTGTGGACTGTCTTTGCTTGCTGATCTCTAAGTTCCTTTCAGTCAACTCTATTTCTCATCTTTGTGTGTTTTTCTACGTAACAAGGTGCACATTTCAACTTTGTTTTCTTTGGAACTATAATGAAATGTTAATTGCCCCTTCTGAAAATCATGTACTGTGATCTATTGTGCATAATTGTGATTGAAATGTTTGATATTGCTGAAACATGATATAGACCTAATATCTAACTCTGTCCCATGCTCAATCTGTTTGTGCTCCCCTCCCCTTGATTAGTACATATCTTTAGTTGATTGTTTAAGGTGCTGGTCATTGATTAATCTTACCTAGTAGAATTCTAAATGATGTTTTCTTGGAATCAATAGTGACTGATTGAAGCTTGTTTGGATTCATGTGACTGTTTCATATTGAAAATAATGTTATGCAGGGCCTATTTGTTTGTTTTAAACTTCAGGAATGAGATGAGAACTGGATAGTGTTTGAAGAGAGATATTAAGAGCAGTAATATACAGATAAGTCTTGCTATTTACAAATGGAATTAAACCTGTTGGACTGGAGTTAGTTAACGAGTTGTATGATTTGACTTCTATACCTTATTTGTATGATAAGCTAATTTAGTATAATAGTTGATTCTGTTGTATTATTTTAAGCCTGTTGTAGTTAAATACAGGCCCATCTGAATCTGTAGTTATAGAGTGATAATTCTATGGAAATTTGTTTCTAAATTAGAATTCTGCATTGGGCTTGGTAAATCTTCAAGCCCAAATCAGTAGAGTTCTATTAAATTGAATTTGAGCAATAATAATGAGCTCATCTGATAGTTTCTTAAGGCTTAGCTTGCTGGGTCCAGGCTTCATAAGCAAGCCTAACTCAAGTCCATTTATTCCGATAGATTGTCTTGTAAACAAACCTGGAAAACCCATCTGGACTTTAACCATACTACTGTGGGAATTTGATGACATCTATTACCCTGTATTGAAAATCATTAACTTTGGTAAAGACAAGGAAGAGTGACTTGTTTGCTCAAACAAACTCCAAGCGTTGTATTTCCCATTATTTCAGCTGAAAGATGAAATGTTAGGATTAAGCTCATTCATTTTTGAAGCCATTTAACCGCATTAGCCTTCACACTTTAATGTCCTTGGCTTGAAATACCCTCTTATAACTTGACATTCTATGAAATCAGACATTAGTATGGTTTTAGACGCATTTTTTTCCAACTAATCAAATCATCGTGACTATGTACACGTTCGCGTGGCATGATTACGATTTCAAAGATATATATTCGTAGCAATGTTTTAGGCGCGCACTTAATCGATTGTCGCAATTGTGTACACGTTCACGTGACATGATTATGATTCCCAAAATAATTCGAGGTATGCGTTCGCACGACTTTGGCCAAACAATCTAATATTAATAAAGCGTGATTAATTGTGTACATGTTCGCGTGAAATGATTTTAACACCCCAAATAAACGGGTTTACACGCATGTGATCCGTTTCCAAGATAAATCCATAATTAAAAGCGGTCAAAATGTAAAATGCACATAGGTTCAAAAATACGTAATTGAACGATTAATTAAGCCAGTATGATTAAAGCGACCGTGCTAAAACCACGGAACCCGGGATGCCTAACACCTTCTTCTGGGTTAACGGAATTCCTTACCCGGTCTTCTGGTTTTCACAGACTTTAGACGGAGTCAAATTTCCTCGATTTGGAATTTAAAATAAATTGGTGACTTGGGGCACCATAAACTATTCCAAGTGATGACTCTGAATCTAATAAATAATCCCATTTCGATTAACGTCAATTAAATTGAAAAAACTCCCTATCCCCTCGGGAAAAAAGAGGTGTGACAAGGGAGAGGATCAAGAGGTTCATTGATGGCCTCAACTATATCCTTCGGTATGGTATGGCCCAAGAGTCTGAGACAGATGGTTGATTTGACCAGATGGTCGAGATAGCTAGACGGTTGGAGCATGTTTGCATGCTTGAGAGAGAGTAGCAGGAGGCCAAGAGGCCTCGTGGTTCAGGTGGTTTTGGTGGTACCTCATCTGAAGGCAAGTCATATCACAGAAGAGGTCGTCATTTTAGGACCGATCAGGCAACACGTTAGATCCCGTAGTTCATCAATTATCAATAGCTCATACAGTTCAGTCATCATTCAGTGCACTTCCGGCACAGAGTTCTTACGGTGCTTCATCTACTCAGGGTTTCATAGGCAGTTATTCAATTTATCAAGGTTAGTCGTAGGGTCATCAACCTCGTTAGAGGAGGGGTTGTCTCTAGTGTGGAGACTTAAGTCATCTCAAGAAAGATTGCCCTAGACTTTTGAGTAGTGCACCAGAGAAGCACACAACCTATGGTTCCAGCACCAGTAGCTACACCACCCACAAAACCAGCTAGGTTAGGGCTCATCGATTCGAGGTCGCCTTAGAGGGAGAGGTCAGTCAAATGGTTGACATGCCGATTATTATGCATTTTCTGCCTGGACAGAGGTAGTTGCTTTCGATGCCGTGATCACGAGTATTGTTTTAGTCTGCCACAGGGATGCTTTAGTGTTATTTGACCATGGTTCCACTTGTTCTTATGTTTCATAATATTTTGTTCATTATCTGGATATGCCTTGCGATTCCCTTGATATTTCTGTTCATGTACATACATTGGTGGGTGATTTCATTGGGGGATCATATATATCAGTCTTGTGTGGTTACCATTGGGGGCTATGAGACTAGACTTGATCTTTTGTTTCTTAGCATAGTAACTTTGAGGTGATTTTAGGTATGGATTGACTATCTCCATACCATGCTATTCTTGATTGTCACGCTAAGACCTTGACGTTGGCGATTCTGGGTTTTCCTAGGTTGGAGTGGAGATGTTCTTTTTGGCACGCTCCCATTAGAGTAATTTCATATTTGAAGGCTTAATAGATGGTTGAGAATAGGTGTTTGGCGTATTTGTCTTTCGTGAGAGATGTTTGTGCTGATACGCCTACTGGCAAGTCAATCCTAATGGTAAGGGAATTTTCAGATGCATTTCCAGCAGACCTGTCGAAAGTTTACAGGTCATGAGCAAAACTCTACTTTAGGAGACACCGGCGGTACTGATGGGACCAGCTTAGACACCAGCGGTACTTGTTGCTATGCCTGGTCTTTAGGAGACTTTTGCACAGATCTTAAGTGTGTACACGAGCTTGGCTCAAGAGGGTATAATATCTGTTCCACCAGCTACCTCTCAGACTAGGGGAGGAGCCTAGACTTCTATCACCCGTACACCAAAGCAGCTAGCTCAAGGTTATCAGACACTAGGGGTTTGGCCAGTTTAGCTAGTTGTTGCTGCTCGGGCTGATGCTGGACCATCTTTGACTAATGAATGAGGAGCAGAAGAGGTTAGAGAGATTTCAAAGTCTTCATCCTCCCCAGTTTAGTGGAGGATAGTCAGAGCATGCTCATGGTTTTCTCGGTCAGTGTCATCAGATTCTTCGCACAACGAGTTTTATGGACTCCAATGGAGTCGGCTTCATTACTTTTCAACTTACAAGGACATCCTATAGGTGGTGGTAGACCAATATCGGCTAGCATAGCAACACGTACATGGCATCAGTTATCAATTCTCTTATTAAAGAAGTTCGTCCCATAGACTCGCAGAGAGAAGTTGCGTACAGAGTTTGAGCATCTACGCCAAGAGGGAATGACTGTGACCCAGTACTGTTACATCCCATATCTTAATATTAGGATGAGTCGTAGTAATCCATATGAGCTTGAAGGGATTAAGATCATTCATGAGATTATAGAGGATTTGTGACTATGTTATTGTATGACCATGTAAGTTTAACAGCCTTGATACTGTTGTATACATTTGATATGGTCTTTTGAGTGGAATAATTTTTGTAAAAAAAAAAGTTTAAAAAATATGATTTCATATAATTATTAATATTATTATTTTCGAATATGCTTTAAATTATACACATAATATGAGAAAGTGTATGAGATTTTTTTATTGTAAAGGTAGAAATTATTTTTTCTCACAAGAAAAAATGGTTATCTTTTTACCATTTTAAGAATTAAGTGTACAAAAATTTGTACTCTTTATATGAGATTAGGAAAATTAGAAGTTGAGAAAATATATGCATTTTTACATGGATATTTTAATGAAATAATAGTGTGTATATTAATTTTATATGATACTACATGACCATGATAGTAAGTTATATAAAGTGTATTAAAAGTGAGTAGTATTTTAGGTAAGTTGAGATAATTCTTAATTATGTGGATAATTGATTAATTAAAATTTTTTGGATAATTATTTAAGTGGGATCTTGGATAATTACTAAGGGGACAATAATTTACATGGAGCTATGGGATTATGGCAGCAAATTGCCACCAATCCTTATGCTTAAGGAGGTGGTGGCAATATTTAAGGTATGTTCGCATTATCTTATTTTGGTTAAAAGGTTCTATTGAGAAGGCTTCTTTTAATTCACAAATTGAAAAAGTCTTATGACCTTGTGAAGCTACAAAGCAACGGATGAGTTCTTAAAAATAGGAATTCATATCATGATATTAGGGAAGCGTTTGGAATGACTGCAAGGTTGTAAGGATTTTCCTCTACTTTGATCCGGCGATACGTGTTTTTTGTAAAAGATGTGTGTTAGAGGGATTGTCAGAACCGACTCAGGTATGTTAAGGCTAATCTTTCCTTCTTTTGACATGATTTAAGTAACGATACGTAAACGTAATGTTATTTCATAAATGGTTCTACTCTTAGTAACTAAGAAGGTCTACGTTATTCATTCATGTAAAATGATATTCAAGCATGTCTAAGTATGTATCTAGTCCCTAATAAGGTATATGATAGAGATGTTAATGTTTATAATATAGTGATACTTGCATCTTCGCATTTACCACCAAGCTACGACCGGTTTGGCAGTCATTCACTTACCATCGAGCTACAACCGGTTGGGCAGTCATGCATTTACCATTGAGCTACGACCGGTCGGGCAGTTACCATCGGTTGGACAGTTGTGTATCATTATTTACCACCGGTTGGGCAGTCATACATCATATGATATGGATAATAGTCTCAAAGAGAAGCATTATATATATGTAAGTATAATAAGTATGCATATACGATGGCAATTCAGAGATTCAGGTTGATTCTTATATGTCTTTAATTAATGTTGACTTATTATTATGTTTCAGTTCTGCCTTACATACTCAATACATTATTCGTACTAGCGTCCTTTTATTGGGGACGCTGCATTCATGCTTGCAGGTATAGATAATCAGATTGATGAGCCCTCATAGTAGATGAGGTTGGCATTCAGCGAAGGATCGGTAAGACTCAACCTCATTTGGAGTGAAATCGAGTCTATAAGCCATCGTGTCAGAGTTTGGCTACCGACTTATGGGTAGGCTGGTACCCTGTCCCATTTGATGTCAAATGATCTTAGATACTTTGTAGACAGAGGTTCATTTTGTACAGTATGTTAGAGGCCTTGATGGCCTATATGTATTCAGGTTTTAAGAAATGGTTCATTGATACAGTGTTTTCCCACTTATAGTTATACATTACGAGTTCTGGCCATATTGGCCCCTGATAGTTGCAGAAGAAAAAAAATGAGTTACAGAGTGGTTCGCTCGGGCCAGTACAACACCGAGTGCCAGCGATGCCTCCCTAGGTTTGGGGCATGACAAGTACGAGATGAAATTTACAAAGTTGGTGTGTTATGCGGTATTTTTGGTCATACTGAGAGGAAGAGAATTAGAAGGTTCATTGTTGGCCTCAACTAAGTCATTCGGTATGGTATGACTTGAGTGTTTGAGATGTATGTTAGATTTGACTAGGTGGTCGGGATTGCTAAACGGTTGGAGCATGTTAGCAAGCTTGAGAGAGAGTAGCGGGAGGACAAGAGGCCTCGTGTTTTAGTTGGATTTGGTGGTACCTCATATGGAGGCTAGTCATATCATAGCAGAGGTTGTCCTTTTCGGCCTGCTCAGGTAGCTTGTTAGATTCCTTGTAGTTCATCAGTTAGCCACAGCTCATATAGTTCTCATACAATTCAATCATCATTTAGTCTACTGTCGGCACAGAGTTATTACCGTGTTTCATCTTCTTAGGGTTCCACAAGTAGTTATTCAGGTTATCAACGTCAATCGTAGGGTCATCAGCCTTGTTAGAGAAGGGGTTGTTTCTAGTGTAGAGACATGAATCATCTCAAGAAGGATTGCCCTATACTTTTGAGTAGTGCACCAAAGTAGAGCACACAACCTATGGTTCTAGAACCAGTAGCTGCACCACCCACAACTAGCTAGGGTTACAGATTGTCAGTTCGAGGTCGTGCTAGAGGGGAAGTTCAGTCAAATGGTGGACATGCCCATTGTCATACATTTTCCACCTGGCAAGATATAGATGCTTCTAATGCCGTGATCATATGTATTGTTTCAGTCTGCCACAGGGATGCTTCAGTTCTACTTGACCCTTGTTCCACTTATTCTTATGTTTCATCATAATTTTTCATTATTTGGATATACCTTGTGATTCCCTTTATAATCCTTTTCATGTATATACACTGGTCGATGATTCTATTGTGGTGGATCATGTATATCGGTCTTGTGTGGTTACCATTGGGGGTAATGAGACTAGAACTGATCTTTTGTATCTCAACATAGTTGATTTTAAGGTAATTTTGGGTATGGATTGGCTATCTCCGTGCCATGCTGTTCTTTATTGTCACGCTAACACTGTGACTTGGCAATGTCACGTTATCCTAGGTTGGGGTGGAGTTGTTCGTTTGGTCACGCTCCCATTAGAGTGATTTCATATTTGAAGGCTCAATGGATAGTTGAGAAGGGATATTTGGCATCTTTTTCTATTGTGAGAGATGTCAGTGCTGATACCCTTATTGTTGAGTCAGTCCCAACGGTGATGGAATTCTCAGATATGTTTCGAGTAGACCTACCAGGCATACCACCCGACATGGATATTGATTTTGGTGTTGACTTGGTGTCGGGCACTTAGCCTATGTCTGTTCACTACATCATCTGGCACCAGAGAAGTTGAAGGAGCAGTTACAAGAATTGCCTTATTAGGGTTTCATCATGCCTAGTATGTCACAGTGGGGTTCACCGGTACTATTTGTGAATAAGAAAGATGGTTCTATGAGGATGTGCATTGACTACATGCATTTGAACAAGTTTACCATCAAGAACAAGTATCTACTACTATGTATTGATGATTTGTTTGATCAGCTTCAGGGTGTTAGAGTATTCTGGAAGAGTGACTTGAGATCGAGGTACCATCAATTGAAGATTCCGCTTTCATATATTTCTAAGTTGGCTTTCAGGACTCGTTACGGGCATTATGAGTTCTTAGTGATGTCTTCTGGGCTAACTAATGTCTCAACAACTTTCATGTGTTTGATGAACAACATATTAGAGCCCTATCTTGATTCCTTCATCATTGTATTTATTGATGATATATCGGCGTATTCGTGCAGTCAGGAGGAGCATTATCATCACTTGAGGACCGTGCTCTAGACTTTGAGGGAGAAGAAGTTATATGCTAAATTCTCCAAGTGTGAGTTCTGGTTAGACTCGGTGGCATTCTTGGGTCACATGGTGTCCAATAAAGGGGATTAAGGTAGATTCGAAGAAGATTGAGGTAGTCCAGAGTTGTCCCAGACCTTTTACTGCTACAAATATCGGGAGTTTCCTAAGGTTGGCTGGATATTATCGCTTCTTTGTGGAAGGGTTTTCATTTTTCGCAGCCTCAATGACTAGATCAATGCAGAAGGGTTCCTAATTCAGGTGGTATGATGAGTGTGAGGACAACTTTTAGAAGCTCAAGACTTCCTTGACTACATCTCCAACTCTAGTTTTGCCTTTGGGATCAAATTCTTTTATAGTCTATTATGATTCTTATAGTTTGGCATTGGGTGTGTGTTGATACAAGATGGTAAAATGATTGGTTATGCTTCGCGTTAGTTGAAGCCCCATGAGAAGAACTACCCAGTTTACAATTTGGAGTTAGCCGCCATTGTTCACGCGCTCAAGATTTGGCAGCACTATCTTTATGGCGTGTCTTGTGAGGTGTTCATGGATCACAAAAGTCTCCAACATCAATTCAGGCAAAAGGATATGAAGTTGAGGAAACAAAAGTGGTTAAACTTATTGAAAGACTATGATTCACCATTTTTAATCATCCGAGGAAGGCCAAGGTGGGAGATGTTTTGAGTAGAAAGGCGGAAACCATAGGGAGTCTTGCTTTTATCCCAGCCAGGGAGAGACGGTTAGCTTGGGATGTTCAGACTTTGGCCAACAAGTTCGTGATGTTGGATATTTTGGAGCTTAGCAGAGTTCTTACTTGTGTTGTATCACGATCATCCTTGTTTGAGCGTGCGTTATTATGATGATCCCACTTACTTGTCCTTAAGGACACAATGCAGTACAGTGATGCTAAGGAGGTTACTATTGCTGATGATGGGGTATTGAGGCTTCAAGGCTGGATTTTTGTGCCTAATGTGGATGGGTTGAGAGAGTTAATTCTTGAGGAGGCCCATAGTTTGCGGTATTCCATCTATTCAGGTGCCACGAAGATGTACCATGATTTGAAGCAGCATTATTGGTGGTAGAGGATAAAGAAGGATTTTGTTGAGTATGTTATTTGGTGTTTGAACTATCAGCATGTGAAGTATGAGCAACAAAAACCATGTGGTTTGCTTCAGAGGACAGATATTTCGATGTGGAAGTGGGAGTATATCAGTATGAATTTTATGGTTGGGCTTCCACAGACCTTGAGGAGGTTTGATGCGGTGTAGGTCATTGTGGATAAACTGACTAAGTCTGCATACTTCATTCCAGTCATGACTTCCTACTCATCAGAGTAGCTAGCTTAGGATTATCTTAGAGAGATTGTTCACTTTCATAGTATGCTTGTGTCTATTATCTCGGATCGAGGCACTCAGTTCACATCAAAATTTTGGAGAGTAGTGCAACATGAGTTAGGCACACATGTTGATCTAAGTACACCATTTCATCTCCAGATGGATGGACAGTCCGAGCATTTCAGGGGTCAGTGGAACCAGTTTATACCGTTAGCAGAGTTCGCCTACAACAACAATAATAAATCGAGTATCCAGATAGCTCTGTATGAGGCCTTATATTAGAGTCAATGTTGTTCTCCCATGGGTTGTTTTATGCCCCAAACCTGGGCCTGGATATAACACGATACCCGGTGCCTGACTACATGTGACCGAGCGAATCAACTAGCTGACTGAATCAACATGTGATATCATAACATACTGAATGCGGAAGATAAACTAACACATACTGATATACTGAAAGTTTGAATGATATAAATCAAAGTGTGGAAACACTAATACAAGTCTGAAACATATCTGTAACCAATATTGATTACCATGAAAAGCTTCTGACTCTATCTAACTTCTACTCTAGTCTATGAAGCCTCTAATGAACTATTGAAAATATTGACTGTCTGAAAATACTGAAGACTATAAGATAATTATAATTCCCCAAAAGAACTGGGGATCACCAAACAGCTGGTACGAGAGTCCTAATGCTCTGAATCGTCAACCTGTAAATCATTACCTGCATCATGAGATGCAGGCCTCGGGCAAAAGGGATGTCAGTACATTTGAATTGCACTGGTATGTAAAGCAACTGAAAGAAAGAGCTATAAATGCTGAAACTACACTGAGTTGATAATTGATAATTGAAATGATAAGTCTTGAAACTGAAACTGAAATGATAACAGATAGCTGATAACTGATAATTGATAACTGATTACTTATAACTAATAATTGATAACTGAAATGATAACTGTTAATTGAAATGATAACTGATAACTGAAATGATAACTGTTAATTGAAATGATAACTGATAACTGAACAGAACAAAGGAAGTAAGAATATGAATACTCCCTCTTCTGATGATGACCAACCTGTTTATTTAATAAACTACAGCCTCGGGCCCAATATATATTTGCACAAGCTACGAACTCGGGCCCAAGTATACGTATACATAACTATGGCCTCAAGCCCAAAAATGTATAAAGCATCAACTAAGGCCTTAGGCCCAAACATGCATAAAGCATAAACTACGGCCTCAGACCCAAACATGCATAAAGCATAAACTACGACCTCAAGCCCAAATACAGGTGTTCAACATTCAGGGATTTAAAATCAAAAATTGAGAATCATACTACATTACATGATACTGAAATGCTGAATCAAACTGAGTTACATGATATTGTAATACTGAATAGGACTAGACCGAGACATGTATTCTTGAACTAATTATGAACACTGAAACTTCAATTGTTTATGACATGCTGAGTAATCTATACTGAGACTCGGGGGCATCAAACCCAAGTCTATATTGAATATTCACTAAGCTCACAGCGTTCAGAATGAAAGTCATGAACGAGTTATGAAGCTAGAGAATAGAAGTTCTGCAACTATTCAAGGAACTAGGCTTAACTATATTTCTGAGACAATTAATAACATTGTAAAAGATATGTAGTGTATGGAGAATCATTAACATTCCCAACATAGAAAGTTAGCGTCACATACCCTGAGTCTGCCTTTTAAGAGTATCACAATGTCTCGTTGCCTCTTTTAATGATAATCTATGGCAATATATATCAAGGAGGAACCATTATTAGCATTAATGCTCATGATTTAGTCACTTATGCACTTTATCAAACACCTTATGGCCGTAAAGCCTCATAGTCTATAGTAATTGGTCTTTTCTTCACCAAGATCTCATTCTACTACTTCTAGGTGATTCTACAATCCCAAATACATGTAACTAACACCATTTCTCATCACCCAAATGTTTATAACAACCATAAGTCAACAATTTAAAACCCTAACATAGTTCTTATGGTTCCCTTTATCAAACCCATTTACTATCCTATCAAAAACTCATCGATTCAAAGTTATAATGATTAGGAAGTAGAAGCATTACCTTTTCGAAGTTCACTTCTCTTAAATTCGAGTTCCAGGGTTTCCTTTCTCAACAATGGTGTCTTGATCAAATATGTAATGATTGGAAGGATTTACCCATGTTAATAAGGTGTTGGAGAATTGAAATTAACTTAGAATTATCGTTAGAACTTACCTTGGATGATAGAGAGACCTTGAGTTCTTGAGAGCCCCCCTTTCTAGAGTAGGTTTTCGTGTTTGGGGTGTGGGGGGAAAGAGGTAGGGATTTTAAATAAGTGAAAATGTCCCAAAATTGAGGAGGAAGTAAAAATATCTTGGATAAACAATGTTGATGCAAGGCACCGTCCGGGGCGCCAGACTTGGTGTGTAAGGCGCCAAAACTACAGTGCCTTGCACTGTTTGGGGTGCTGAAGTTACAGTGCCTTGCACTACTTGGGGCACTGAGGTTACAGTGCCTTGCACTATCAGGGGCGCTGATGTTATAGTGCCTTTCACTGTCATGAGCGCTGGTGTTAATGCCCTAGACAGAGCCTTGCACTATCTATGGCCGTGAGTTTTATTGCCTTGCACTATCTGACTATAAAATGTACCTCCCATAAACTGAGTCGATTTTATCAAATTTTATGCACCTCACTCTCGGTCTTGATTCTAAAACAATTGTTTCCACCCATACTCATCCCAATAAGACTTCACATGCCTAAAAGGTCACATTAATACTGATTTAATGCACCCACAACCGACCCCATGTGCTGGTAAGTGCCTAGCCTAACCTCGGCGAAGTAGTCACGAGGCTAGGACCAGACTACCAAATAAACCTGTGCAGTTCAAATATATACAGCGGGAAAGAAATACAGAAATAAATAAGTAAAGTTGGGAAGGGGAAACATCCTTCGGGGAATAGCAGGTAAAATGGAATATCAAGAGAATTATTAAGGAATCAAAACCACCCACTAACAAGAAAAAGGGAACAAAGGCAGATTTCACTTTCTTTTCATATCTCGTGGCAGACGTGCCACCCGCTCCCATTTCACCTGTCTTGTGGTAGGCGTACCACCCGCTCCCATTTTATTATATCTTGTGGTCGGTGTACCACCCGTTCCCATTTCATTATATCTTTGTTGCGGCGTGCAACTCGATCCACATATAATATTATTGCGGCGTGCAACCTGATCCACATATAATATTGTTGTGACGTGCAACTCAATCCATATATAATATTATTGCGGCATTGCAACCCGATCCATATATAATGTTGCGGCGTGCAACCCGATCCATATATAATATTGTTGCGGCGTGCAACCCGATCCATATATAATGTTTACAATTATAACAAGAGTCCTGACAAAAGATCAATAAGGTCTACACTATCCCGGCAAGGGATTCGACAACATAAGCAATCACGTCCTGGCAAGGGAAAAGCAGCTATAACCAATCTTGATACCACACCTATAACCAACCTCATTCCGACACCTAACTACCTCAGCTATAACCAAACTCGTTACAACATCTAACCATCTCAGCTATAATCAAGCTCGTCACCACACCTAACTACCTCAGCTATAACTAACCTCATTCCGACACCTAACTACCTCAGCTATAACCAAACTCATTACAACATCTAACCACCTCAGCTATAACCAAGCTCGTCACCACACCTAACTACCTCAGCTATAACCAACCTCATTCCGACACCTAACTACCTCAGCTATACCCATAATCCCTACCAACACAATGAATCATCAACCTAAGCATCTGTAATTTCAATTAAGAACACAATGCGAGGGAACCACAATTCAACAATAGCCTGGCAAGGGGGAAATATAATGATCTCTTCTCTTTCTCACTCTTACTTCACAATTTACTTCACAACTCAAGCTAATGCTCTAAAAGTTCAATTTTCACTTATACTTTCACAATTTTGCTATACAACTTGAGACAACACTCCTCAATGTTCATAGGTCACAATTCTTTCCACAAACTTTATGCAACAATTAGAAACCTTCACCAAGGCATGAATAATACAACAAAATTATGAAAAATCACAATATAAGACTCATGGTCATGCTTGACACCAACGTATAGATACTCGTCACCATGCCTATACATCGTACTCAACAAGAAGCAAATAGCAAATAGGACACAACTCATAATCCCTCTAGCTAAGGTTATACCAAACACTTACCTCGATGCTAGGAACACAATTCACGATTCAATTATAGCTTTACCCCTTGATTCCACCACCAATTCGCTCGTACCTAGTCACAAGTTACTTAATTACATCAATAAACGCTAAGTGAATTAATTTGAATGCATGAAAAATGGATTATCCAAAGTTTTAACCAAAAAGTCAAAATCGCCCCCGTGCCCACATGGTCAAAACCCGAGGATTGAACCAAAACCCGATTACCCATTTCCCCACGAACTCAAATATATAATTTATTTTGAAATCGGACCTCAAATCGAGGTCCAAATCCCCAATTTTTGAAAAACCTAGGTTCTACCCAAAACACCCAATTTCCCCTATGAAAATCATTGATTTTGAGTTGAAATCATGTTAAAAGATGTTAAGGAGTGAAGAAAATGAGTTAGAAATCACTTACCAACGTTTTGGAGAAGAAAGGTTGTTTGAAAAATCGCCTCTTATGTTTTTGGGGTTTTGAAAAATGAAAAATAACTGAAAATCCCGTCTATATACTATTCTCAGGTGCCCTGTGCGGACCGCACAAAACCAACTACGGCCGCACAACACTACTTGTGTTCTGCACTGACATGTCTTAGTATTTTAGCCATAACCTTCTCTACGGATGTCCAAATGCTTATTATAATATCTTTCTGAAATCTAAATTCAATGATCTACAACCTTTGTTTTTGAATCATCCCCTAATTCCTCGTAGATCAAAAGATATGAGCTTCCGAAGTGGGCCAGTGAACCTGTGCGGACCGCACAAAATGGACTGCGGCCGCACAATTCGGACAACACAAAAACTAATGCGGTCAGCACTGCGGGTTCAGAGGATTGCACTTTTCGGAACCTGCAACATCCATGTTTTTAAGCCTAAGACATCCCGGGACCTACCCGAAACTTACCCGGGCCCTCGAAACTTCAAACTAAGTGTGCATACTAACTCCAAAACATCATATGGACCTACTCGTGCGATCACATCATCAAAATAACATATAAAATCATGAATTAAACCTCAAAACTCAACATTTTCATCAAGAACTCTCAAAGTTCATAACTCTTCAACCGGAAGTCCAACTCACGTCAAATAAACTCCGTTTTTACCAAATTTCATAGTTATCTTTCAAATACTATAATAAGTTTGTATCGGGCTCCGGAACCAAAATATGGGCCCAATAACAATGGTTTCAAACATTAATTCTTTTCTTCATTTCTTAGATAATTCCGTAAATAATTTCTTTCAAAAATTGATTTCTAAGGCTTGGGACCTCGAAATTCATCTCCGGGCATACGTCCAAGTCTCATATTTTACTGCGGACCTCCCGGGATTGTCAGAACACGGATCCAGGTCTGTTTGATCAAAGATTGACCAAAGTCAACCATAATCAAATTTTTAACTCTAAAAATTTCTATTTCTCACATTTTCACCTAGAAGGCTTTCCCGATATTGGTCCGGACCACACACATAAATCAAGGTGGGGTAAAAAGGAGGTTTTTAGGTCTCGGAACACTAAATTCACTTGCAACACAAAGTGACCTTTTGAGTTATCGCAACCTTTCATGGGCAAAACTTTCAAAAACACCCTATCATCAACTTGAAACTCTAGGTCTCTATGTTGCACATCCAAATAGGACTTTTGGCGACTCTGAGCCATCTTCAAATGCTCTTGAATCAATTTGAATTGCTTCATAGCTTGATAGACCAAATCTGGTCTCAACATCTGTGCTTCGCCAACTTCAAACCAATCAATTGGATATCTACACCTTCTCCCAATCATGCTTTTAAACTGAGCGAGATAATCATATTATAAGGTCCATATTTACCATCTCCACTAAAGAATATGTTTATTATGAGATAAACACTTGGTTTCTTGCTGCTCGACTTTCACTTACTGACAATTCATATACTTGGCCTTACGACGTTCTTTTTCATGTGTTCCACTAATAAATCTCCTTGAGATTATGATAATCTTTGGGGAACCTAGGTGGATAGAGTACCTGGAATTATAGGCTTCTAACATCTTCCGCTCTCACTAAGTCCATCTATGGTTGGAACACACAATATATCGTGGTACCTCAAAGTACTATCATCTCCCCTTGTTTAAAAGCCATCATCTTATGCCTGTGAATCCCCTATTTCAGGTACAACAAGTAGGGATCATCAAACTATTTCTCCTTCACTTCGGCTACTAAGGAGGAACAAGTCATATTCTAGACAATAACTCTACTATCTTTGGAGTACGCAAATTGAACTCCTAGCTGGGCTAAGTGGTGAACTTCTTTCACCAGAATTCTCTTATCTACCTCAATCATGAGTTATACTTCCCACACTTGATTATCTTCTTAAGCACTTCCTTAAAACACTTATAGCATTATTGTGAACTGTCTTTGACCTATACTCCAAATTTTAGAGTCTCGTACAATGGCACTACCCTCATAACACATAAATGGGCATGATTTTATAGCTTTTCTGTGATCACTTTATCATCAATAACTAAGTTCGGTGATCATTCTACTCACTTTCTGTTTCTTACACATGCTAGACATATTCCTTGTGGTAATTATACAATTTTCCCTCATTGCCAAACTGATTTTCTTTTTCATATCCCATTCTAACTATTCGGGTTTCAAATCTTTAACTGGACTTACTGAAAATTTTCACATCACCCCTTAGACCAAAGGTCTTATACTTGCAGATCCTTCTCTTTTTGTTGGGATCCAAATAACTTTCTTTATTTTCTACAATTCTTTGCACTCTACGTCAATGACGACTCATCTTCCAACTTACTTATGAGAAATCTTTCTTTACTAGAAAAGATTAAATTATTCACATAATGGAAAGCTAATGTATTCACAACTATCATACACAATCTTAATAATTTATCTCTGCTCACACTGTCAATCTTGGGGAAACCACATTTCGATAATTCCTAAAGGCTATTCTTCTGTATTTTGCTCTCTTACTGCTAGCTGATTTTTCCCCACTGCCACTGTACTTCGGGTTTAACTTAAACTCTTTGGGTTCTAACATGCGTTCGGTGTTTCAAACTGTTACCCACTCACTAGTGTTAACATTACTAAGTAAATCAAATTGTACCTCTACTGAAATTGCTAGCTTGTTGTATCTACTCAAAACTTACTTACTAACCACCTGCTAACATCATATTTTCTTCTCATGCTTTAAATAACTAAAATGAAGCATAAGGTTATTCCTAACTTCCCTCACCATCCGACCCTATTTTGTGGTTATATACTATTTTTCTTTTGCACTATACACATGGATCACACTTACAGAAATTTCATCCGTCTTAAATGAAATTGGAATATATAACCCCATACATTCTATACACTTCATAATCATATAAGACTATAAATATCCAGGGTAAACACTTAGTCAAAAAACCTAAAAGGAAACTATCATATTCTTTATCTCACAATAATAGCTGCTTCTTATAGTAACTTACTAACGTGATACTTTCTAGTTCTAATATGAATAAATCTAAATAACTTAAAATCATTTCTTGAAATTCAATATTGGTTGCTATATGTTCCTCATTTTTGTACATCATATCTTCTTAGTCATATACATGAATCATACGAAAGACACATCTATGATATATCAAATGTTTCTGACTCCTAGGTATTTGCCTTTAGGCTCTTTTCTGTCCAAAACTATAATGGCCAATTCTATGCCAGTTGCGGTCAAATTCTTAACTTGTTGCACCGTAGGGTGTGACATGTGAACTACCATCATCCAACCTGTGGCTCTATTTTTGAAGAATAAAAAATAAAATTGTACTATGAGGTAAAAACACATATGGATATGCTAACATACACAAACATATCGTTCAGAGTATACCATCATCTGATAAATCACTCCTCGCGCCATCCGGCGAGTCTTGGGTCTTAATCTAGACAAGTCACCAAAATTTGGATACACTGAAAATTGAAGATCTGGTAACTGAATAACTGATACTGGCATACTCAATAATCGTAAACTTATTAATTGAATGACTATATAACTGGTAACTGAGGTAAACTGATAACCATAAAATATGATAATTGCATTTGTGCTATCTGATAAGGTTATGCTCTAATCTATACTACTATACATTGCATCTTTTCAAGTCTCATTTGTTACCAACATGTACTTCCTAAATATACCCCAATAGGCAATCATCCTCTCCAGGACCTTGGTTTTTTCCTGCCCGTCGCTAGGACATTTGATACGTCTGGAATTTGATAGGAATAGAAGGTTACCTATTTTTCTAAGCTTCATGGCACGATCTTGAGTAGAAATAAATGAGACAATCCTGAATATCTTTGTAGTTAACTATTTATATGCATGACCGGCACACACGTATAAAGAAAACTCCACTGGACACGGCTTGATAGACTTGCTAGGACATTTGAACCTAGTGCTCTAATACCAAGCTTTTTTACGCTCCAAACCTGGTCCTGGACGTAACACGACACCCGGTGCCTGACTACATGTGACCGAGTGAACCAACTGGCTGACTAAATCAATATGTTGTTGTTACCCAATTTTTTCCTATATATTTTGAATATGCACAATAACTTCAAAATAGCATATATATGCATATATAAGCATGTCCAAGTTTTTTATTAGTTTTCCATAATTCACCTACCCCATTTGATCTGGGTCATTGATCATTCAGATAAACGACCACCATTCCACCTGCCTAAATAAACCCAAACGACCCACCCCCTTAACCTAATTCATTTCTACTAACCCGCCGCCCTTGAATCCCCTTCCTTTCCAATCTTCTCTGCAACCCCACTCAAACCCTAACCGCCGCCACCCAAATCACCACTAATCCCCTTCGATCCTCACTCAATCCATGGACTTCCATGGTTGTTTAAGATGTATACCAGTCTCCTATGTCTCCTAGTTGCCTATTTTTGTGATTTCATGGAAATATCTCAAAGAGATCTAGTCCAGACCTGGCTCAACTTCTATCTCTGGCCTTTTTCCGGCCATCCATGGCCGTTCAAGTCAGATCCATGACTTTTCCGGCTAGATCGGTATCTTTTCAAAGTCTTTCTCATTTTTCTGGGTTCTCTGAAACCCTAACTTTAAAGGCTTTCCGATTTTTTTCCAGATCTATCTTAGATCTGTGTATGTTATGAACCTCTTAAGTGTTTTTCTCAAAGGTTTTCCAATTTTTACAGCGACACTTCGTTTTCAACGATTAGGGTTTTCTTAACCTCTTTTAAAAGATCTCTTCTCCGATTTTCAGTGTTGTTTTATGATTTTACTATGTTTAAACGATTTGTTTATGTTTTTCTTCTACCTTGTTTATTGTGTTAAAACCCTAAGTATCTTTGGTTTCATCGGGGGTTCTGAAACTGTCTTTTTGTATGTATGCCTGTTTCGATTGATTCTACATGGTTAAATCCTCTCCTTTATTTGCCTTGACTGATTCTGCGTTCTTACCATTTTTGTTAAAACCCTAATTTCCTAAAACTTTTCTCACTTGTTATTGAGAGTTTTTAAGGACTTCCTCTACTTATTTCTGTGTGTTGGTCTGATCTCCTTTACCTATTGCTATGTGTTAGACTGGTTTCTTCACTTTGGTTCTATGTGTGAGCCATGACTGCTTGACTTGTTGGTTATCATGCTTTGAATAGTCCTTAGCCTATTCATGGAAATTCTATATGTTTATGTTCATCTAGTTTGCTCCTTTTGTCAATGTGTTTGGCCCTGCATGTCTGGTACGCTCGTTCATTCCTTTCTATTTATATGTCAAAGTGCAGAATCATGACTTCCCTTTTGATTGATCCGGATTTCCTTAAGCTACGATTTGATTGCAAGGTTTTCTTATGAATCCCTAATGTTACTCGCTTGTTTAAATTGATTGATTCCCTTCCTTTATTTGCTGTGATGTTTCACCCCTGTTGAATCATTTCCCCAAATTAAGTATATTATGTACTTAGACTCAATTAGATGCCCTATACTTTTATTACCCCTTATATGGTAAAGATCAACCCTTTTCAAACTGATTCTCTTTCCTTAATTATCCCTCTAGTATCCGTTTGAGCTGTAACTCCCTTATTAAGGGGGAGTACTTGTATTAATTGATTCTGATTGTGATTACTTCCATATTTGTGTTAAATCTTTACTTGCTACCTTATTTTCCACTTATTTTCAAAGCTATAAATATCTTAAGTCTTTCATTAACAAGACACGAACAATTTAGTTCAGAACACACACTTAAACACTAAAACTCTCTCTTTCTCTACTACAACTTGTGCTACTACTTTGTCTAGCCGGCTGAAAACCAAAGCTAGATTGTGGAACTCTGATTGCTTTACTTTTTTGTGCACTTTGCTTCTTCAATTGGTATGTTCTTAATTTAAATTCTGAGACTAAACTCTATGTGTTCCCTTGTTTGTCAAACTCTGTCTCTTTCTGCACTAGCTTAATGGCTCATATTGTTAAATTGTGCTTCTTGTTTAATACTTTACTCATCATGTCTAAAATTCTGCCCTCCTTTGTTCAAATGTAATCAACATGTTTATTTGTTCCTATTTATGTCCCTCAACTAGCATGTCTCCTAATGTACTTGATTAATACTAATTCATGACTAATTTATGACTAATTATATGTTTCTGATTTGGGTCCTCTATGGCCCCAACCCCTACTCCCCTACTTGTAATTGCTGAAGCTGTACTACTCTCTGAACTGGTTCTGTATGTGTGTTGTTGCTCCTACACCCCCTTTCCCTTACAAAAACGTTTTTCACTAAGCAACAATCCTGCTGTTTTTACAAACTCATTTCAAACATGCAGTCTTTCAAAAACTATTTTCTAAAACAAACTCCTCTTTCAAATATGTGTTCCTACACTTCCACTTTACTCTTAGATCATTAGGTTCTGCCCCTCTTGTGTAAGCCTTGCTTTGGGACCCTTGAGCTCCCTCTGAACCTGGACACATAAGAGTTGGCCCTTCCACACCGCACTTACTCTTGGTTATGCAATCTGGGTGTGAGCACTGCCCGGGATCCCTTGAGGTCCTTAGGGAACTCTGACACACCCAGATATATGAAATGCTTTGGAATAATATTGGCATCTGAGGTGGTTTATTACATAACTCAGAGAGGAAGTCAGAATCAGGCTTCCTATGGTTGTAATTTCTTATTTTTGCATTTCTTATGTAATTCAATCACATGGTCTATAATAATTTGTAAACAAGTATGGGGTTGGCTAGTGAAAAAGGATGGGAAATATGCATGCTATAGTTGTTAAAGGATAGAAAGCAAGTTATTTGGTTTATAGTCTTAATTGTGCAATAGAAACCATGTTTATGATTCATTTCATGCATTAGAGATCATGTTCCCTAGGACTTACATTTACTGTTTTTAGCATGTCCATTTCACTATCATATCACTTAGAAAATCCTGTGTTAAACGTGTTAATACCCGATATTTTATGCAATTATGTTCCTACTGCCATACACACTTAGAGATCCTGTTTTAAGATAAAACAACACTAACAAACATATCATCTCTGCATATTCTAGAAATCGTGTTTAAATGCTGTAATGTTTGTGCATATAGAAATTCTGCTTAGGATTCTGTATATACTTCATTCTGCATCTCTGTACATTAGGTACCATGTCTTTAAGATTTGATTTATATTCGTTTAAGCACGCTTAGGCTAACTATGAATGCATAAAAAAGAATAAAATAGTTTTACTCAGTTTTTACAATCAATTGGCAATAATTCTATGTGCTGAACACCTAGAACAACATGTTTTAGGTAATAAATAATCTCCAAACTGCCTTAATGACTTGGAACAACTGCTGCATCTCCCTTTGTGCCTAGGCAAGCCTTAGGTAATAACTTAAATAAAACTGGAATTGCCTTTGTTTAATTATCAACTGTTACAACCATCAGACAAGCCTGATTCAGACTTCTTATCTAAGTCATGTAATAAATCTGGTTCTACTGCAACAACTTAAAAACCCTTCTTTAGGATTTTAAAATTCAGACTTTAACTATGTATAAGTCATGCTGTCTATGTGCATTATCTGTGGTGGTATAACTGAACCTTCTTCTTGTTTTCTGTATTTTCCCCCTTCAAATGCAGTCCTACTTGTTTTGTATGTCGCCTTAGTATTTTGCCTTTAAATCTGAGGGTCTGCGTAGAACCTCCTTATAGGATAGAAGTCTTAAATTCCTCTGGGACTGATAGGAAGGGACGGGTAACAACATGCAATAAGAGTCGAGACCAATCTTTGCTTTAATTACCTCCACGGGGTGGGAAAGGATAGATATGGATATGATGACCGGTGATTTAATACCACATGTAGCCCCTCTTTTGAGTAGTGCTATACCGGGTATTGCATTGACGTGATCCATATTATAAACAAACCTAGGACCCCCCTCCCTTTTTTTTACATTCTCAAGTATGTTTAAATTGTAACTCTTTTCAAATTTCGCCTCTTCTTAGTTGTTTTCTTACTTATGTGTATTCAAACTTAAATACCCTACTATTTGCGCCAATACTTGCTGATTTGCTAATTGTACAAATTCACAAAAAAACTGTCTGGCCAGGAACCACACTAGTGGATCCTGAGGGGTGCCTAACACCTTCCCCTCGGGATAATTTCAAGCCCTTACCCTATCTCTGGTTATCAAACCTAGTTAGAAATGAACCCTATAGGTGTCCTAATGCGCCTTAAATCATTAGGTGGTGACTCTTCTAAATTGCAAACCCCTTTCCCAAAAGGAAAACAGTTGTACCATACCAGAATGTCAAAAACCCGATTTACCAATATGAAAGGGGAAAAAGGGGGCGCGACAGCATGGCTACTCTGCTGGGGATTTTTAGGCTTTTACCATTTCAGATTGTTCTTGTGAATTTGTACCCCCTATGTGCAATTACTTGTTTATTCTTCAAAATCAAAACTGACATATCTTTCTTATTTCATTTCTTTACCGTTGTTTTAAATTATAAAACTGTTGTATTTATCGCTTTCCTAAACATGCAAATATATGTCAACATGCTTTTAATTATTGCGTAATCATGCTCAACATCATACTCCACTCGTGCCAAACAAATACTATAGCAACGCTTGATGAGTGGTTGCACTCTTCCTATATCATTACCCCCTAAATTCGGAAAGGCATATTTGCGGTAAAACTAGTCGATCAGCGGTGCAGTCGATAGTTCCATGCCTTCGCCCTTGAGTTGTCTGCTCAAGGGTACCAGTCTAAAACCCTATAAAAACCTTATTCTATTTAAATTATGCATGCATTATGGTCAAACCTAGCCGGGTTAGTTATGTTGTCCATATAATGATCCTTTAAGATAGCCTTGCCCAAAAGTCCACTAGGTTTCTCTAAACCCAAACGGACATCGTCACGTTTTGTGCATTTATTTGGAGAACTAAATGCTTCACACTAATTGTTGATATCAAATAGTCTAGTCTAGTGGGGGTAGGGTCTAACCCTTTTGTCTTGTAGAAAATGAGGCACGAAGTCCCCAGATTCGGCATGATCACCATCATCCACCCAAGATTGCTAAGCTGGAGGAAAGATTTACATTCTAGTGACCAAACCCTCGTTAGAAAAAATCTGGGCAATCTACCATTTCTCCTGGAGATCCAACCTAACAACATGATCATAGAAGCTGCTACATTGTTTTGGGATTGTGAAAGGGTCGTGTTCCTCTTTGGGGATATCGAGATGACACCTTTGCTAGAAGAGATAGGAGGAGTGGCCGGTCTAGTGTGGGAGACTCCAGGTTTGCTGATGCTTGAGAACCGCAAAGGCAAGGGTTTCCATAAAATGATGGGTTGAAAAAGAATGCAGAATTGGTATGCCTATAGGAATCATACATCCCTTTTGACTACTTGTATGAAAGGTATGGTCACAACAAATCATACCGTACCTACCCTGACGAGTTTGCCATCATGTCCTTGGGACACATCCATCGTATGGTTTTCATCTACATGTTTTGCTTCCTAGGTCTGATCGTGTTTCCGATGAAGAAAGGAAGAATCCATACTAGGCTGGCTATGGTAACCAAGACCCTAATGGAGGGGATTGGTGGGAAGACATTCAACATTGTACCCATGATCATTGTAGACATATACCGAGCCTTAGAGAAGTGTCAACGAGGAGCAAAACACTTCGAAGGCTACAATCTACTACTTCAGCTTTGGCTCATGGAACATCTCCTAAAGGGCAAATACTGACAAGAAATTTAGTGGAGGGACTGGGATGACCACATCTCTTTCCACCATCCAAAGCGAATGAATTACATCCCCGACATATTTGCTCGGCTTAAGAATGCCAAAGGATGGGTTGAGCTATTTGATAATCTGACCGAGGAGCAGGTTCAATGGATGTTCGAGTGGTTTCCGACAGAGGAGTTCATCGCCCGGTCCAGAGATGCACCTTTTTTGATACTAATTGGCCTAAGGGGGACATACTCTTACGTCCCTCTACGAGTTATGAGGTAAGCTGGTAGGAAGCATGCTATACACAGGGTCGACAAGATGAGCCATTTCAGAGCTGACTTCCAAAATAATGATAGTCCTTAGAAGTGCCAAGCCCAACATATGTGGCATTGCAAGATCATAATGGGGAAAGATACCATCGAACCAGACATATATCATGCTGGTTGTACCCCTTTCTTTTCTGGTTTGTTGGAAGAGAATCATGATGGTCTGGGCCAGCCAGGGTTCGTTCGAGGCCACAGATTATAGATAAAAAGGTCGAGGCATAAGTCAAGTACAACCAGCTACGCAAAAGGATTCGTGAATGCGAGAGCGAACATCGAGAGATACAAGAGTCTCACCAGAAGCTGATTGAGGAATGGAAAGACATGGCTATCAGTGCCAACAAAAGACTGGGATACTTGGAGCTAGGTATAGTAGAACTGGAGAGGAAATTTCTCAAAAGGGTTGAAGATTGTCAAAAGGCTGAAGGGACCGAAGGCGGACATCTAGCCAGAGCATACCTGTTGCTAGGACTTCGCGAGTTGGGGAAGCTGTTCGACGGAGCCAAGGATGCTGAATCTGGGGAAGGTTCTTCTGGGACCTAGTAGATATGAGTTTATCTTTTTCTCTTTATAAATGTAATAAGGCCAATGGCCATTAATGACTTTTATTTCTTGTTTATTTTATTGTGTCATTTTGAGATTCGTCTATTTCTATCAATAAAATGAGGTATTTAGAATTCTAAATTCTCCAAATCAATTTGTCGCTAGGCCTACCTCGGGTACAAAAAGGTTCCCAAATTAGGACACGCTTTACATTCTCGCACTACGTGTTTAAATATTGCAATACTTTTTATAATCCTCACTGACTCGATTACCTTTTGTTTTATTTTTTCTTTTTTTATTATTCTCCTCCCCAAAGGTTAGTTCGTGCACTCTGACATCATCATCTTACTTCACAATAACCAGGGTCCTTCCACCCACTCCTCATCTTAGTCCTATTAAAATCAAGAACAAAGACAAGATGGAAGATTTGAACAACATCAGGAAGGAGTACACGGCCGAACGGGTAGAGGCCACTAATAGCTAGGGTATTCGGGTTCCAAACAAGAATGTGTCATAGCTTGAACAGAAACTGTTGAAATTCCAGGAAGAGCTCGATCCGGTTCGGAATTTGGCAAGCTTATCATTTTCCCTCAGCACCCCAGATGTCAACTTCCCCAACACTCAAAACCCTACACCTCCTCAAATATCCCAAAATAGCAGAATCCTCCCGCACCTCACCATCACACAGCTCCACCAAAGAACCAATGTAACACCTGCCATACCCCAAACAACACTCCACTACTCATCCCAGAATCTCAAAATTCTACAAACGACCATTTCCACACCCATACACCAGGCCACCATAACACTCTTATCTATGTGGAAACCATGCCACAATCTACTCAACCTATCTCATGCACACCTGAGTTTGATGAGAAGGATCTGCTTATTAGGAACTTGGCCGAGGAACTTAAGAAACAAACCAGTTGGATTCAGGGTGTTGACGGAAGCAAAGAAATCGAGGGGCTGAACTATGAGGATATTTGCATAAAGTCTGATGTTGAACTGACCGAGGGGTACAAACCTCCTAAGTTCGAGATGTTTGATGGTGCAGGTGATCCAAGGGTCCATCTGAGGACATATTGCGACAAGCAGGTTGGAGTAGGGAAAGATGCAAGGATTCGCATGAAGCTGTTCATGAGGAGTTTGAAAGGAGATGCCTTATCTTGGTACATCATCCACGATCCCAAGAAGTGGTCAAGCTGGGTAGGCATGACATCTGACTTTATGGACAGATTCAAGTTTAATACAGAGAACGCACCAGATGTGTTATATATCCAGAATTTGAAGAAGAAGCCCATAGAGACATTTTCGAGTATGCTAATCGCTGGAGGTCCGAAGCTGCTAAGGTCTGACCTGCCTTAGAAGAGGAGCAATATGAACAAGGTCTTCGTCCTGACTCAGGACCCGCAATACTATGAGCGGCTGATGATGATTGAGAACCACAAGTTTTCCGACATTATCTAATTGGGTGAAATAATTAAAGAAGGTATCAAAAGTGGTATGGTTACAAATTTCGAGGCCTTGCAAGCTACGAATAAGACTTTACAGTCCGATGGTGTGTCCAAGAAAAGGGATGTAGGCACCGTGATGGTTACACAGAAGACCAAATCTCCCAGTAAATACCAAACATATCCAATACCTCCACTTACATACCAAACGAACCCAAATTACCAAGCACCCTCACCCTCATACTAAGCTCAGCCACCAACTTATCAGTCATCTCCACCTCCTACATATCAATCTATTTCACCCAAATACTCCCAACATGCTCATGTCTACCAATCTTATCATGCTCAACCATCCCACTGTCAATCACCCCCTGCACGCCAAAACTTCCTTTGACCTCGACCTAATTTTGATTGCAGACCTCCAAAACATTATACTGCCATCGCCGAACCCATCAACCAGCTATACGAGAGACTCAAAGCTACTAGTTATGTCACCCCTATCCCTGCTGCAACCCCTGAGAATCCTTCTCAGTGGATTAACCCAAACAAGTCCAGTGCATACCACTCCGGCATGAAAGGGCACACCATCGATGAATGCCGTTCCTTGAAATACAAGATCCAGTCTTTGATTGACAACAAGATCATTATGGCAAAAGAACCCGCTCCAAATGTCCGCAACAACCCTCTGCCAGACCATAAGGGTGGAGGTATTCACATGATTTAAATAGAAGATGACTGGGATCCCGAGGGATTAATCAGGTTGATCGTAGAAGGTGATGACCCAAAGAAACCAACAATTACTCTCAATCCAATCGTAGTCCAGATCCAATTGTCTGAGGATGCTGAGGTGAATATGTCTGTACCACTTGAGTTTGAAGTAGTGCCATTTGTAAAGACACCGTCACCAATTAAGGTTGAGTTCGTGTCTCCGGCAAATGCACCCGCACCATTTGAGGTTGTAGTCTTGCCGCCCAAGGCACATGGTCCACTCGAAGTAAGGATAGCCACGCTGATCCTAGTGGCTATGTCAACCATGACACCATTCCATACAAATGCTATACCCTGGGACTACACAGCCGAGGCAAGAAGGAAAGGCAAGGTCAGGTTCGAAGAAACTGTCGCTGCACAGGATATGACAGGAACTGATAGAGTCTATACCCCTGAACACCTAGCTGAATCAAGCAAACAGATTTCGAATCATCCGCCCCTTATTGAGACAGGTCCGGACGACCTTTGGAGGAAGATACAGGCTGAGGAATATTTAGTCATCGACCAGTTAAACAAGATGCCAGCATAAATATCCATTCTCTCTTTGCTGCAAAATTCTGAGGCGCACAAGAATGCTCTGTTAAAAGTGCTAAGTGAAGCATACGTACCAAGTAACATCACTGGCAGGGAAATGGCTAACATGGTAGGACAAGTGCTGGAGGGCCGTAAGATCACCTTTCATGAGGACGAGCTGCCACTTGAAGGGTTGAGGCATAAAAAATCACTACACATCACCGTACAATGCAAGGATTATTTCTTCACCAGAATCATGATCGATGGAGGTTCCGGTCTTAACATTTGTTCGCTTGTAACACTCAAGAAGCTGGGTAAAGGGCTGCATAAGATAAAAGACAGAGCAATCAATGTGAAAGCCTTTGATGGTTCTCAGAGGTCCACTATTGGTAAGATTATTCTATGCTTACAGATGGGACCAACATGGTTCGAGGTCGATTTCTAGGTGATAGATGTACCAGCATCTTACAACTTGCTGCTGGGACGGCAATGGATTCATGCGGTCGGGGCCATAGCATCAACGCTGCATCAGGCAGTAAAGTTCGAATAGAATCACCAGGAAATGATCATTCACGACGATAATAGCAACCCTATATATAGTCGCCAGACTATTCCAGCGATCGAAGGAAGAAGGAAGTTGGGTGGAGAAACTTACCACCACATTGAGCAAGTCAATACTGTTGACAAAGACAAATGGTGGGATCACAAAATTGAAAGTATACTAAGTTGGAATTAGTACAAACCTAGCAAGTGGCTTGGCAAGAACCTCCAGGGAATCTCTAAACCCATAAAAGTCAAGAAACATGGCACCACCTTCGGTTTGGGATATGAATACAACTGGGAAGAATTCAATAACTGGTCGCCACCATGGCACGGTCCTTACTATCCATTAGATTAGCCAATACCATATCTGGAGCAGACCTTCCAACAGGCTGATATTATTGGTGGGTCAGATGAAGAAGAAGCACTTGTGGCAATGAGGAACTTGTTTCTAGAGGACAGTGATGTGGACTGTTGTGTTATTCTCGAGGAGGAGGGGGAGGAAGGCCCTTCCATACAAGCTGTGAGCAGATGTGCACATTTCAATAATTGGACCATCAGGACAACCAAACGCCGGCGTGCCTCGCGGTAGCAAGGCTAAAACAAGCATTATTCATTGTTCTTACTAAATGATTTTCTTTTTGCATTTTCAATTCCCGCAATAAGATCTTCAATGTTCAAAACTATTATGCAATTTATCAAAGCATTTTAACTTTTCTTATGAATCAACACTCATTATCGTTTTCTCTAATTACTTTACTTATACAACATTACTATTACTTGTCTTGATAAACCAATGATTGTGACATGCAATGAGACAACGCAACAAACGGACATAGATTCAGAGGAAGATGACATACCTAACGAGATTGTCAAAGAAGTTGAGAACTTTGAGAATAGACCTAAGTCCAACCTGGACGAGACCGAGATTTTCAACCTGAGAGATGCAGAAAACATCAAGGAAACATGAATCAGCATTCACCTATCGCCATTAGAGAAGAAAGAATATAGAATTTCTAAAAGAGTATGAGGACATATTCGCCTGGTTGTATGATGACATGGCGGGTCTGAGTGCGTCCATTGTAGCCCATAAACAGCCAACTGATCCAATATGTCCGCCGGTAAAGCAAAAGCTCAGAAAGTTCAAGCCGAATATGAGTTTGAAAATCAAGGAAGAAGTCACCAAGCAGGTCAAATCTAAGGTTCTCCGGGTAGTAGAATATCCGACATGGTTAGCCAACATTGTGCCAGTACCAAAGAAGGATGGGAAGGTCAGAGTCTGTGTCGACTACCGGTATCTCAACTGGGCCAGTCTGAAAGACGACTTCCCTTTGCCAAATATATAATACTAATTGACAATTGCGCCAAGCATGAGTTACTGTCATTCATAGATTGCTTTGCTGGTTATTATCAGATCTGGATGGATGAGGTAAACGCTGAGAAAACGGCATCCATTACGCCGTGGGGAATGTACTGCTACAGGATGATGCCATTCGGCCAGAAGAACGTAGGAGCCACCTACATGAGGGCCATGACTACCATTTTCCATGATATGATACACAAGGAGATAGAGGTATATGTGGATGATGTTATTATCAAATCCAAGAAGGCCACTGACCACATGGAAGATCTGAGAAAGTTCTTCAATAGACTGCGGAGATATAACCTGAAACTAAACCCCGCAAAGTGCGCATTTGGGGTTCCTGTTGGGAAACTACTTGGGTTTATTGTGAGTCCCCGAGGAACAACTAGATCCATTGAAAGTCAAATCTATCCAGAAACTGTCACCGCCAAAAACAAGAAGGATATGATGAGTTTCTTAGAAGGCTTAACTACATCAGCCGATTCATAACACAGTCTACAGTTATCTGTGAGCCAATCTTTAAGATGTTGAAGAAGGATGCCTCTACCAAATGGACCGATGACTGCGAAAAGAACTTCCACAAAATTAAAGAGTATCTATCAACACCACTAGTCTTAGTCCCGCCCGAGCCGGGTAGACCCTTACTACTCTACTTTGCAGTGTTGGATGAAGTTTTTGGTTACAGTCTGGGGCAGCATGATGAAACGGGGAGGAAGGAGCAAGCCATCTATTATCTAAGTAAGAAGTTCACCCCGTACAAGGCCTGATATTCTCTATTGGAACACACAGGTTATGCTTTGACTTGGGTAGCTCAGAAGCTGAGACATTACTTCTGTGCCTATACTGCATATCTCATATCGAGAATGGATCCTTTGAAGTACATCTTTCAGAAGCCCATGCCCACTGGCAAGCTAGACAAGTGGAAAATCCTGTTGAGTGAGTTCGACATTGTTTACGTAACTCAGAAAGCGGTCAAAGGACAGGCACTGGCGGACCACCTTGCTGAAAACCCCGTGGATGGAGGATACGAACAATTGAAAACTTTTTTTTTCCTGATGAAGAGGTATCATTCATAGGAGAAGACATTGCAGAATCCTCTGACGGTTGGAGAATGTTCTTCGATGGAGCGGCAAACTTCAAAGAAGTTGGCATAGGAGCAGTCCTAATATCAGAAACCTACTAGCATTATCCGGTGTCTGCCAAACTCAAGTTCCCCTGTACCAACAATATGGCCGAATATGAAGCCTGCATCTTAGGGCTCAAAATGGTCATTAACATGAACGTTCAACATCTCCTAATGATTGGATATTCAAACTTACTTATACATCAGGTACAAGGAGAATGGACTACCAAGAACTCTAAGATACTCCCGTATCTGCATCATGTATAGGAATTAAGAAAGAGGTTCACAAAGACGGAATTCCACCATGTTCCAAGAATCCAGAATGAGTTCGCCGATGCATTGGCCACCCTATCATCTATGATACAACATCCAGACAAAAATTTCATCGATCCCATTCCGGTGAGAATCCATAATCGGCCAGCTTACTGTGCCCATGTTGAAGAAGAAGTAGACGGAAAGCCTTGGTTTCATGATATCAAGGAATATTTGGCAAAAGTAGAGTACCCAGAGCTTGCTAATCCTACTCAGAAATGCACACTTCGGAGATTGTCCAAAAATTTCTTTCACAGTGCAGGAATCCTGTACAGGAGGACTCCTGATTTGGGATTATTAAGATGTGTCAATGCAAAGGAAGAATCCAGGCTACTAGAGGAAATTCATAGTGGGACATGCGGTCCACATATGAATGGTTTTGTCTTAGCAAAAAAGATACTCCGGGCTGGTTATTTTTGGATGACTATGGAAACGGACTGCATCCAGTATGTTCGGAAATGCCACCGTTGTCAGATACATTCATACATGATAAAGGTACCTCCAAGCGAGCTTCACACAATAAGCTCACAATGGTCATTCGCCGCCTGGGGAATGGACGTTATTGGACCAATCGAGCCTGCCGCTTCCAACAGACACAGGTTTATCCTAGTAGCCATCGACTATTTCACCAAATGGGTTGAAGTAGCATCTTACAGAGCAGTGACTAATAAAGTCATGGCAGACTTTGTCCGCGACTACATTGTTTGTCAATTCGGGATTCCAAAGTCAATCATTACTGACAATGGCTCCAACCTCAACATCTACTTGATAAAAGCTATGTGTGAAACTTTCAAGATCAGACACAAGAACTCCACAACCTACAAGCCTCAAATGAATGGAGCTGTAGAAGCCGCCAACAAGAATATCAAGAAGATATTGAGGAAAATGATAGAGAAGCATAAATAGTGGCACGAGAGGTTATCAGTTGCTCTATTGGGGTGTCGCACCACACTCCGCACATCAATCGGGGCAACCCCTTATATACTGGTTTACAGAACAGAGGCTGTCATTCCCGCTGAGGTAGAAATTCCTTTCCTAAGGATCATACAGGAAGCTGAGCTCAATGACACAGAGTGGGTAAAGAGCCGTTATGAGCAACTAGCCCTTATATATGGAAAGAGAATGAATGTAGTTTGCCATGGTCAACTCTATCCGAACAGAATGTCCAGAGCCTTAAACAAAAGAGTCAAGCCAATATAGTTCACACTGGGGCAGTTGGTGTTAGAGAAAACTTTTCCGCATCAAAATGAAGCCAAAGGGAAGTTCTCTCCCAACTGGCAGGGTCCATACATGGTTCACCGGGTTTTAACAGAAGGGGCCCTTATACTTGCAGAAATGGAAGGAGAAGTCTGGCCAAAGCCAATCAATTCAGATGCAGTCAAGTGCTAATATGTGTAATCTTTATGCTTTCATTATATGATGTAAATTGAACTACGCCTGGCCTGATTCCCGTTTAAGAGGGGATACATAGGTAGCCCTATGGGTTCGGTCACAATTCAATAAAAAAATTCATTTCCCCCGCAATTTGAAACTGGGGCAGAATTTTGAGAAGGACCCTCAAAATTCCGAAGTAATTTCAGCCGATCATCGCACGAGTAGCGGTCAAAAACGTCAACCATCAAATTGGGGCAATATTTTGAGGAGGACCCTCAAAATTCCGTAGCAAGAGAGGTTGCAATGTCCCGAACCACGTCACAGTCGTCGGTTCATCTAACCGTTTTTTACATATATCTATGTCATACTTTTCATGCATGATTATTATTTAAACTGAATTCTACCCCAATGATACAAACGATATCACCAGGTCGAAGCCGAACGAGTCAAGCAAAGCTAGCGGGGATACGAACTAACCTTTCCCCTTGCAAAACTCACGATTTTTCTTTGGATGCAGGCACTAGGATTGCGAAATCATTAAACATACTATATGCCCATAAAACAAACATTGTTCAAGAATACGACTCTCCAAACCATTACACTTGCCAATATTTTCCACCAGCACACACCTGTGATGTCTCGTATGTCACAATGCTCCCCGTAATCATAATGCTGCAATCTGCTATCAGCTAAGAAAATTCTACTGTTATTTGCTATTTTATTTCTTGAATAAGGCTACTATTTTGCCTTCCGAGACTAAACGTTGTCTCCCTCTGCATTCTTGTATAAGGCTACCATTCTGCCTTCCGAGACTAAACGTTTTCTCTATCTGCATTCTTATCTCTGCATTCTTATCTCTGCATAAGGCTACCATTCTGCCTTCCGAGGTTAAGCTCTACCTCCATCTGCATTCTTGCATTAGGCTATCATTCTGCCTTCCGAGACTAAACATTGTCTCCATCTGCATTCTTATCTCTGCATAAGGCTACCATTCTGCCTTCTGAGACTAAATGCTGTCTCCCTCTGCATTCTTGTATAAGGAAACCATTCTGCCTTCTGAGGTTAAGCTCCACCTCCATTTGCATTCTTGCATAAGGCTAGCATTCTGCCTTCCGAGACTAAACGCTATCTCCCTCTACGTTCTTGCATAAGGCTACCATTCTGCCTTCCGAGGTTAAGCTCTACCTCCATCTGCATTCTTGCATAAGGCTACCATTCTGCCTTTCGATTTGCATAAGGCTACTATTATGCCTTTCAATTTGCATAGGGTTACCATTCTACCTTCCAATTTGCATAAGGATACCATTCTGCCTTCCGAGACTAAACGCTGTCTCCATCTGTATCTGTATTGCATAAGGCTACTATTCTGCCTTCCAATTTACATAAGGCTACCATTCTGCCTTCAGAGACTAAGCGTTGTCTCATCTGCATTCTTGCATAAGGCTACTATTTTGCCTTCCAAGACTAAACATTGTCTCCATCTACATTTCTGCACAAGGCTAAGCTATGCCTCCCATTTTTCTTCGAAACTAAGCATTATCTCAAGCACTATTTGTCTCGCTTTTTTTATGAGATAAGCTCTACTCTTCAATTCGCAAGACTAAGCTCTGTCTTGTCCGCATCATGCTACTGCATATTTTATGGGCTAAAATATTACGAACTCATCCGAAGGCATCATCATTCAGAGGCATCATCTTCATAGCCCGAGAACACAATGTCATGGCCTGAGGATCTCTTTCAATCTTTTGCATATCATTATTCAAAGGCGTCATGGTTCGGAGGCACCATCCTTATAGCCCGAGAACATCATTTCATGGCTTGAGAATCCTTTATCATATGCTTCATGGCCCAGGACGTCATGGTCTGAGGATTCCATCCCCCATCGTCCAAAGACAACATTCATGGTCCGACGGGAATTTGCATCATGTTTAAATTTATGCACAATATATGCTTGTATTGTTTCTAATTGCAGGTAAACAGGCGAGCAACGACCATCCCGGCAGGAGCGATTCCGCTCCAGTTTCTGCATCCATCTCAAACCTAACCATTCCCGTAAACCTATCACTCACCCAATCTTAGATATTGCGTCCGTTCTTGAAATCGTCTTCATCGGTATACTCCGCCGATGGATCCTGAACTACATACGACCTGATTCCTATAAAACCAAGGATTTGTATGCAGCTCAGAAGCCAAGGTGCATCCAAACCTCTTCAACCCCTTTCACTCGGTCAAAATTGGCCATCATATCTTTACCCGACAACTCTTTCATCCTTCTCGGGTAAAGAGGGGCAGTTGTTGATACCCAATTTTCCCTATATATTTTTAATATGCAAAATAACTTTAAAATAGCATATATATATATATGCATATATAAACATGTCCAAGTGTTTTATTATTTTTCCATAATTTTTAAAGGTTTAAATTGATTTATTTTCTCCCCTTTTATCCATAAAATCCCAATAATTATTTCCAAAATTATTGTTTTGATAATTCTTCTATTGTATTTCTATATTTATGCCAAAATATAGCTAAAGTAATTTTTACATATTATTAAAATTTTCATTTAGTATTTTTAAAGCTAAATTGCACATAATTGCAATATTAGCCCTTTTAAGGTTTAATTATGCTTTATATTCATAAAACTAGGTCCTGTATTTTTTAAATTGTTAATTATATGTTATAAATCATTTTAGCTTTTGAAATTAATTTTCAGAAACCATTTACTATTTTTTATAAATTAAAAAGGGAAAAATGGCTATTTAAATTTTAGCCAAATTGTCTTACAAATCTAACCCAAATTAATACCCAATTCCCCGACCTAATTTCTAATTAAACCCGACCCTAACCCTTTTAAGCCCTACCCAAATCCGGATCCCCACCTACCCCATTTGATCTAGGTCGTTGATCATTCAGATCAACGACCACCATTCCACTTGCCTAAAATAAACCCAAACGACCCCCTTAACCGAATTCATTTCCACCAACCCGCTGCCTTGAATCCCCTTCCTCTCCAATCCTCTCTGCAACCCCACTCAAACCCTAGCCGCCGCCACTCAAATCACCCCTAATCCCCTTCAATCCTCACTCAATTCATGGACTCCCATGGCTGTTTGAGATGTATACCGGTTTCCTATGTCTCCTAGTTGCCTGTTTTCGTGATTTCATGGAAAGATATCGAAGAGATCTAGTCCAGGCCTGACTCAACTTCTATCTCTGGCCTTTTTCCGGCCATCCATGGTCGTTCGAGTCAGATCCATGGCTTTTCCGTCTAGATCGGTAACTTTTAAAAGTCTTTCTCATTTTTCTGGGTTCTCCGAAACCCTAACTTTAAAGGCTTTCCGATTTTCTTTTAGATCTGTGTATGTTATGAACCTCTTAAGTGTTTTTCTCAAAGGTTTTCCGATTTTTAAAGCGAATTTTCGTTTTCAACTATTAGGGTTTTCTTAACCTCTTTTAAATGATCTCTTCTCCGATTTTCAGTGTTGTTTTATGATTTTACTATGTTTAAATGATTTGTTTATGTTTTTCTTCTACCTGGTTCATCGTGTTAAAACCCTAAGTATCTTTGGTTTCATCCATTGTTATGAAACTATCTTTTTGTATTTATGCCTATTTCGATTGAGTTCTTCATAGTTAAATCCTCTCCTTTGTTTGTCTTGACTGATTCTGAGTTCTTACTGTTTTTGTTAAAACCCTAATTTCCTAAAACTTTTATCACTTGTTACTGTGAGTTTTTAAGGACTTCCTCTACTTATTTTTCTTGTGTTGGTCTGATCTCCTCTACCTGTTGCTATGTGTTAGATTGGTTTCTTCACTTTGGTTCTATGTGTGAGCCATGACTGCTTGACCTTGTTGATTACCATGCTTTGAATAGTCCTTAGCCTATTCATGGCAATTCAGTATGTTTATGTTCATCTAGTTTGCTCCTTTTGTCAATGTGTTTTACCATGCATGTCTGATACGCCCGTTCATTCCTTTCTATTTATATGTCAAAGTGCTGAATCATGACTTCCCTTTTGATTGATCCGGATTTTCTTAAGTTACCTTTTGATTGCAAGGTTTTCTTATGAATCCCTAATGTTACTCGCTTGCTTAAATTGATTGATTCCCTTCCTTTATTTGCTGTGATGTTTCACCCCTGCTGAATCCTTTCCCTAAATTAAGTATATTATGTACTTAGACTCAATTATATGCCCTATACTTTTATTACCCCTTAAATGGTAAAGATCAACCCTTTTCAAACTGATTCTCTTTCCTTAATTATCCCTCTAGTATCTGTTTGAGCTGTAGCTCCCTGATTAAGGGGTAGTACTTGTATTAATTGCTTCTAATTGTGATTACTTCCATATTTGTGTTAAATATTTACTTGCTACCTTATTTTCCACTTATTTTTAAAGATATAAATACCTTAAGTCTTTCATTAACAAGACACGAATAATTTAGTTCAGAACACACACTTACACACTAAAACTCTCTCTTTCTCTACTACTGCTTGTGCTACTACTTTTTCTAGCCGGCTGAAATGCAAAGCTAGATTGTGGAACTCTGATTGCTTTACTTTTTTTCTACACTTTGCTTCTTCAACTGTTATGTTCTTAATTTAAATTCTGAGACTAAACTCTATATTTTCCCTTGTTTGTCAATCTCTGCCTCTTTCTGCACTAGCTTAATGGCTCATATTATTAAATTGTGCTTCTTGTTTACTGCTTTACTCAACATGTCTAAAATTCTACCCTCCTTTGTTCAAATGTAATCAACATGTTTATTTGTTCCTGTTTATGTCCCTCAACTAGCATGTCTCCTAATGTATTTGATTAACGCTAATTCATGACTAATTATGTGTTTCTGATTTGGGTCCTCTATGGCCCCAACCCCTACTCCCCTGCTTGTAATTGCTAAAGCTGTACTACTCTCTGAACTGGTTATGTATGTGTGTTGTTGCTCCTACCCCCCTTTCCCTTGCAAAAACTGTTTTCACTAAGCAACTCTCGAGCTATTTTTACAAACTCATTTCAAACATGCAGTCTTTCAAAAACTATTTTCTAAAACAAACTCCTCTTTCAAATATGTGTTCCTACACTTCAACTATACTCTTAGATCATTAGGTTCTTCCCCTCTTGTGTGAGCCTTGCTTTGGGACCCTTGAGCTCCCTATGAACCTGGACACATAAGAGCTGGCCCTTCCACACCGCACTTACTTTTAGTTATGCAATCTGGGTATGAGCACTGCCCGGGATCCCTTGGGGTCCTTAGGGAACTCTGACACATCCAGATATATGAAAGGCTTGGAATAATGTTGGCATCTAAGGTGGTTTATTACTTAACTCAGAGAGGAAGTCAAAATCAGGCCTCCTGTTGTAGTTTCTTATTTTTCCATTTCTTATGTAATTCAATCACATGGTCTATAATAATTTGTAAACAAGTATGGGGTAGGCTAGTGAAAAGGGATGGGAAATATGCATGCTATAGTTGTTAAAGGTAGAAAGCATGTTATTAGGTTTATAGTCTTAATTGTACGATAGAAACCATGTTTAGGATTCATTTCATGCATTAGAGATCATGTTCCCTAGGACTTACACTTACTGTTTTTAGCATGTCCATTTCACTATCATATCACTTAGAAAATCCTGCGTTAAATGTGTTAATACCCGGGATTTTCTGCGATCATGTTCCTACTGCCAAGAGATCCTGTTTTAGGCTAAAATAACACTAATAAACATATAATCTCTGCATATTCTGGAAATCGTGTTTAAACGCTGTAATGTTTGTGGATATAGAAATCCTGCTTAGGATTCTGCATATACTTCATTCTGCATCTCTGTACATTAGATACCATGTCTCTAGGATTTCATTTATATTTGCTTAAGCACGCTTAGGCTAACTATGAATGCATAAAAAGGAATAAAACAATTTTACTCAGTTTTTACAATCAACTGGAAATAATTCTATGTGCTAAACACCTAGAACATCATGTTTTAGGTAATAAAAATAATCTCCAAACTTTCTTAATGACTTGGAACAACTGCTGCATCTCGCTTTGCGCCTAGGCAAGCCTTAGGTAATAACTTAAATAAAACTGAAAGTGCCTTTGTTTAATTATCAACTGTTATAACCAGCATGCAAGCCTAATTCGGACTTCTTATCTGAGTCATGTAATAAATCTGGTTCTGCTGCAACAACTTAAAAACCCTGCTTTAGGATTTTCAAATTCAGACTTTAACTGGGTATAAGTCATGCTGTCTGTGTGCATTATCTGTGGAGGTATAACTGAGCCTTCTGCTTGTTTTATGTGTTTTCCCCCCTTTAAATGCAATCGTACTTGTTTTGTAAGTCGCCTTAGTATTTTGACTTTAAACCTGAGGGTCTGCCTAGAACCTCCTTATAGGATAAAAGTCTTAAATTCCTCCGAGACTGATAGGAAGGGACGGGTAACAGCATGCAATAAGAGTCGAGACCAATCTTCGCTTTAATTACCTCCACTGGGTGGGAAAGGGTAGATATGGATATGATGACAGGTGCATTAATACCACGTGTAGCCCCTCTTTTGAGGAGTGTCATACCAGGTATTGCATTGACGTGATCCATATTATAAACAAACCTAGGACCCCCCCCCCCTTTTTTTTACATTCTCAAGTATGTTTAAATTGTAACTCTTTTCAAATTTCGCCTCTTCTTAGTTGTTTTCTTACATATGTGTATTCAAACATAAATCCCCTACTATTTGAGCCAATACTTGCCGATTTTCTAATTGTACAAATTCACAAAAAACTGTCTGGCCGGGAACCACACTAGTGGATCCTGAGGGGTGCCTAACACCTTCCCCTCGGGATAATTTTAACCCCTTACCCTATCTTTGGTTATCAAACATAGTTAAAAAATGAACCCTATAGGTGTCCTAATGCACCTTAAATCTTTAGGTGGCAACTCTTCCAAATTGCAAACCCCTTTCCCAAAAGGAAAAGAGTTGTACCATGCCAGAATGCCAAAAACTTGATTTTCGGATATGAAAGGGGAAAAAGGGGGTGCGACATATGTGATATCATAACATACTGAATGCAGAAGATAAGCTATCACATGCTGATATACTGAAAGTCTGAATGATATAAATCAAAGTGTGAAAATACTAATACAAGTCTGAAATGTATCTGTAACCAACATTGCTTAACATGAAAAGTTTGTGACTCTATCTAACTGTTACCCTAGTCTATAAAACCTCTAATGAACTACTGAAAACATTGACTGTCTGAAAATACAGAAGACGGTAAGATAATTATAATTCCCCGAAAGAACTGGGATCACCAAACAACTGGTACGAGAGTCCTACCGCTCTGAATCGTCAACCTGTAAATCATTACTTGCATCCTTAGATGCATGTCCCGAGCAAAAGGGACGTCAGTACATTTGAATTACAATGGTATGCAAAGAAACTAAAAGAAAGAACTATAAATGCTAAAACTAACACTGAGCTGATAATTGAGAATTGATAATTAATAACTAAAATGACAACTATTGAAACTAAAATTGAAATGATAATTGATAGCTGATAACTGATAACTGAAATGATAACTGATAACTGATAACGGATAAGTGATAACTGATAACTAAACTGAACAAAGAAAGTAAGGGTATGAATACTCCCTTTTCTGAATGATGAACAACCTGTTTATCTGAATAAACTATGACCTCAGGCCCAATATATATATGCATAAGATACAACCTCAGGCCTAAGTATATGCATACATAACTACGACCTCAGGCCCAATAATGCATAAAACATTAACTACGGCCTCAGGCCCAAACATGAATAAAACATAAACTACGGCCTCAAACCCAAACATGCATAAAGCATAAACTACAGTCTCGGGCCCAAATACAAGTGTTCAACCTTCAAGGATTTGAAATCAGGAATTGAGAATCATACTGCAATACATGATACTGAAATACTGAATCACACTGAGTTACATAATACTGGAATACTGAATAAGACTAGACTGTGACATGTATTCTTGAACTAATTATGAACACTGAAACATCAATTGTGTATGACATGCTGAGTAATCTATACTAAGACTAGTGGGCATCAAACCCAAGTCTATATTGAATATGCGCTGAGCTCAAAAAGTTCAGAATGAAAGTCATGAACGAGTTATGAAGCTAGAGAATAGAAGTTCTGCAACTATTCAAGGAACTAGGCTTAACTATATTTCGGAGGCAATTAATAATATTGTAAAAGAAACATAGTGTAGGGAGAATCATTAGCATTCCCAAATATAGAGAGTTAGCCTCACATACCTTGAGTCTGACTTTTAAGCGTATCACAATGTTTCGTCGCCTCTTTTAATGATAATCTATAGCAATATATATCAAGAGGAACCATTATTAGCATTAATTCTCATGATTTAGTCACTTACGCACTTTATCAAACATCTTATGGCCGTAAAGCCTCATAGTCCATATGAATTGGTCTTTTCTTTAATAAGTTCTCATTCTACTACTTCCAGGTGATTCTACAATTTAAAATACATGTAACTAACACCATTTCTCATCACCCAAATGTTTACAACAATCATAAGTCAACAATCCAAAACCCTAGCATAGTTCTTATGGTTCTCTTTATCAAACCCATTGACTATTCTACCAAAACTCATCAATTCATAGTTATAATGACTAGGGAGTAGAAGCATTACCTTTTCGAAGTACACTCTTGAATTCGAGTTCTAGGGTTTCCTTCTCAACAATGGTGTCTCGATCGAATATATAATAATTGGAAGGATTTACCCATGTTATTAAGATGTTGGAGAATTGAAATTAACTTAGAATTATCGTTAGAACTTACCTTGGATGATGGAGGGACCTTGGGTATGTTGGGTGTCACGACCCCAACCGAAGGGTCACGACGGGCACCCGGTGCCTTACTCAACTGTGTACCAACATAACATATCTTTCTTATCGTACTATCATTGATAACTGGGCCAACATGGACACAACTCGTAATATATAACTATAAGTGGGAAAGCAATGTATCAATTAACCATATTTCTTAAAAGATGAATACATATGGTCCGTCAAGGCCTCTGACATACTGTACAAAATGAACCTCTATCTACAAAGCCTCAGAGAGTACTTTCCATCAAATGGGATAGGGTGTTGGCCTACCCATAAGTCTGTAGCAAAATTCTAACATGATAAATCATAGACTCGGTTGCACTCTAACATGAGGGTTCGTCAAACTGATTATCTGTACCTGGAGGCATGAATGCAGTATCCACAACAAAAGGACGTTAGTAAAAATAATGTACCAAGTATGTAAGGTACATAAATAAGTATATAAAAGAAATGGAAGAAATATGGAGTAAATGACTCAACCTGTAAGTCTGGATAACTCTGTAAATCATGAAATACTTATAGTGTCATGCATATGCATATTAATGTCATGTCGTGCATAGGTACATGTGTTCATAACATCATCAAGCCTTTGAGGGCATCCCATCATATCATCTCGGTCACTGTGGGCAAAATCATCAACATATACCAGCTGATCAGGTGGTGGTATGTATATAATGCCGTAACCTTTTCCCATATCCTTTATATATATATATATATATATATATATATATATATATACGCATAAATAATGCCATCTGGTCATGGATCAATGTACATGTATAAATGAATATAATGCATGAGAAGTATGTCAATAAAATTTCTCGGAATATCATAAGACCATTATGTCTTTGAGTAATATGATGAAGTAAACTTTTTTCAACTTACGTATTTTTTTGAGACCCATGTACAGAATATGTAATAATAAGACACATGGGAATTCAAGAACATAGGCACCTCTAATACTTCTATGAATAGAGTCATTTATGGAAGTTGTGCATTTGCTTGTTCCATTTATGTCGTATAGATCATGCCAAAAGGAAAGAAGGAATATCCTTAACATACCTAAGCCGATTCTCTTGACAATCTCTCTAATACATGTCAATTGCGACAAATCACGTAATTGCGGATCGAAGTAAGGGAGAATCCGTATGAGTTTCTTGAGAAAGATTGCATCGTACTCCCTTAAAATTGCAAAATCTCACGTTGCTTAAGATTGCACCGTACTTTAGAGTCTTTGCTATGAATTGTTGAAAGATATGTACCTCCCTTTGAATTAGAAAACCTTATATTTGAATGAGTGTGGGCCCCACTCCGTGTGGTGGCTTAACTACATACCCTTAATCCTTAATCTTGCCACATAACCCATAATGACTTAAGAGTCATATATCTTGGGTGGCTTGCTTCCACGTGTGGGGAGGGGGTCTAATCTTATCCAATTTCTCTAATTAATCACCCAACAATTCCTTAATTAACTAGGTAATCTCCCAGTATCTAATAATTAACCAATTACCCACATAGTTAAGAATTATCTCAACTTACTTAAAATACTACTCACTTTTAACATACCTTATACACCTTATTATCATGGTCATGTAGTACCTTGTATGGCACAAGTCCATAAATACGGGTTATTATAGCTTAGACCATATTTTATCCCAATATGTCAAACTTCGACGAAATTCATTTTCTTTGATTTTCTCACCCTCTCATCTTCATGAATTTACTTATCACTTGTTTGAAATAGCATAATACTTAAAATCTCAAAATAATCTCATCCCTGAACTTACGTCGATTAACTTACGACGAAACTTTAACGTACGAAAATGCGGGAAGTAACATCTCATTTCTGAGTTTATATCAATTTACTTATGGCATACTTCCACATACAAAAACATGGGGTGTAACATTAGTTTCTTGAGAGATCCCCTTTCTAGAGTAGGTTTTCGTGTTTGGGGTGTGGGGGAATGAGGTAGGGCTTTTAAATAAGTGAAAACATCCCAAAATTGAGGAAGAAGTAAAAATAGCTCGGATAAATAACGTTGGCACCGTCCGGGGTGCCAAACATACAGTGCAAGGTGCCAAAACTACAGTGCCTAACACTGTTTGGGGCGCTGATGTTACCCAAAATCCGTTTAAGGTCGTGATAACGCCGGACACTACTGTCAGGCAAGCCAACACTAAATAGGTAATTAAATTCTCATTTTAATATTTTTGAATTCATAAATTTCCTTCAATTTAACTAGTAAAATGAACTTTATAGAGTAAATAATAATGTTTTTAACAATTTCAATACTGAATATCCCATAATCATCCCAGAACCCGGTGTTACAAGTGCATGAGAATTTACTAGGGAATAAAATAAAATAAAATAAAATAACTGCCCGGAACACAAATTTGGACAGAAAAGGAAATACAAATACTCCGAAAGAGACTCTGCTGACTTCAGATTATCACATAAGATGCAGCTCACCTAAGTCCCCGTATTAACCACGCCGCTACGCAGACAAGACCACTAGATATACATGTGCCTGTACAATAAAATGTATGGCAAGTGTAGTAAGAGTATGAAAAAATACATACCCAGTAAGTATCTAGTCTAATCTCGAAGAAGTAGTGACGAGGGGTCTACTTCGACACTTACTAGTTGTCCAATAATATTAGGTACAACAAAAAGGCAAATAAATATGAGGCAGAGTAAATAAATAAAATAAACAAGTATAAAATACGTGGTATAATTCCCTTCTTTACAATTAACTCAAGCTCTCAACTAGCAAATTCCCTCCTTAACTGGAGCAGATATATAGATATAGTGGATTAATTCAAATCTGGGAAAAACCCACATATACACTAGCTTCTTGACAAATATTACGCACGATTCCATGAGGGCATTTTATAGGAAATGTTGAGGCATACGACCCGGTCCAACATAAAATTACATTGTGCACTGCTGAGGGTTGTTTACCTTGAAAATGGTAATTACAATTATATTTGATTTTGTGGTTCTAAAAATACGTGATCTATTTTTATGCTAGTTGTTAGGCAATAGATGCTAAGTATAAGACTAGGAAATAAGATAAGAACTTGAAAACAATACGTTTAAGCACACCGAGGGGCTGAGAATCGGGGCCTCGAGCGTGACTATACAAGACCTCGGGGTCGAGCTCGACACTAAGCTATGGGCAACCGATGAAGGGCTAACAGTATTGAGAGCTTTGATGAAAGATCTTTATGGTCAATAATGAGCAATAAATAAAGAAAAATAAATAGAACACAACAAATGTAAGCAATAAATGTAAGTAATGAAATCAAGAGAATATGTTTAAGTAAGAAAGTAGAGAGAATGTTCTTGGATTGAATGTTGTAAATGAGATATCTACAAAATGACAAGGGTACCCTTTATATACCAGGGAGTCCCAACATAGTACAAGTGCATTTATTACAAAGACATATGGCTGGTACAACCATTTAATGCCACGGTACGGGTTTGAACTAGCCTAACAGTCTTGGTCAGCTTTAGTCATGTGCCTTGGGAACTTCCCGTTAGTCCATCATAGCTGCTAATTTGCATTGCCTCGAGGTTGATCATTGAGAACCCTCGGGGTCGAGCCACGAGCTGAAATTCGAGCCTTCTGGGGGCGGTATTTACGATGTGCCTTAGCGGTCACAAAATCGGACCCTCTGATTTTTGCAGTATACAGATAGTCCCCACGTTTCTTAAATTAAAATGATAAGAAACAATCTTGAATTCTCGCCTATTGGATACTTACTACCATGGTGTCAGTCCATCAAAGCTTTAAATCCTATGACTTAAAAGCCACGCAGGAGTCGCTATGAATGCGACCATCGAGAAGCCCATGAATCGCTACTGGTTCGGCCCTTCTGCTTCACAAACGCTGCCCATACACCCTATATAAATGCTTCAATTGCTTTGTTATTCACACTTTTATAGCATCTTCAATCCCATAGAGATAAGTTCACCATCTCCTACATTCCTCTTTTTTTCTGTGTTTGCCTCTTCGTTTCCTTTCTCAGAACCTTTTTATAGCCATGGCTAGGACCTCTAAAACAGTGCCTCCGAAAGAGGGCACTGCTTCTTCGTCTCGACCATCTAGGGGTAAAGCAAAAGTACCCCCAACTGTCGAATAATGTACCCCTACCAAATTCGATTTTGTATCCGATTTTTCCGTCGAGAATCCTCCCGCTACACTAGCCCGATGCGAGCATGTGTCTCGATACATTTAGTGTGGTGACCAATATAGATAGAGTGAAGGAAGACTGCCAATGGGGGTCAGTAGTGTTAGTTGAGATTCCCAGACCTGCTGAAAGCATAGTAGACCATAAGGCTTGCTTTCTCAGTGTATTTACATACCCCTTTACTTTAGGTCCCGTAGATTCTTCGGACCATTCTTCTCCGTCGATAGACCTGGTGATCGTCGACTTCTGTCGTGAGTACTGGGTGATGCTTGGCCAAATTTATCCTTCATTCTGGAGGATAGTCTATATGCTTCGATATTTTTCTAACCAAGTCGAGGGTATGTCCTTCACTATCAATCACTTGATCAGACTATATAGCTCGCGTCTCTTTCGTAGTTTGATCAAGCTTCATCCCCGATCTATGAGGACATTCTTTTCTAGCATTGATGAGGACAAGGATTGGGGGTGAATGATCCGGTTCGTTTGAGTGAGGACCTCAGACATAATCCCAGCCAATCTGATGCCATTCCCGGAGGAATGGAATATGCAGCGTAAGTGCCCCTACCTCGAGCATGTTTTATTGCCCTTTTATCCCCTTTTGAAAAATGATCTTCTTTTGATTGTACAGACATTGTTTGGTACCCTGGCGCAGTTCAAAACCTATCAATATGGATTAGACAGTTGGACTCCAAATTTCCTTATGTTGAGTGTTCTTTGCGTGATTTGGCCAGAATGCGGTGGCAGGCCAAAAGCCACGATATGCCTCTTATCGTTAATTTTACTATGTTCCCTTATGAGTATCCTTTTGTTTGATGCATCATACTTGTACAGGCCTCGGGGATGGAGTGTCGATGAGGCCGACCCCTGCTGGTGAAGAGGACACCTCTAAACCCAGCAAGGGTAAGAAGAGGAAGAAGGACGCCACAGTCTCGACTTCGGATGTTATGGCAACTCCTTGTACCGAGGATGATGGTGCATGCCCTTTGGTATAAATAGCAATACGAGGCAAAGATTCTCCGCTAACTATCAGGCAGGAGGCCACCGAATCGACAGTGGCCGATTTAGACCAGACCAATGTTGAAGAGGCCTTCGCGAAGGGCTCGGGGACAATCCTCGAGTCTCAAGTCGGAAATGGCACATTCCGCGCTAGTGAACCCACTGCTGGTGACTCCGAAGGTCCTGAACCCGAAGCTTGTCATGGTCAAGATGAGGCCTTTAAGGAAATTAATGCCCTGAGTGGCCTTAATCTAGTCCCTCCATACTCACCGGGGGATATCAGGATGCTTAGGATCAGGACACCGCCGGTGCGGGGCCCTTTCATGGAGGGGGAAATGTGCTCGAAGACCTCCTCACCAGTATCAATGATAATATGGATCGTGATGCTCCCGTTGCTCTCGAGGAGGCGGAGAGGCTTCAGAAGCAGGTTATACTCTCAACATATTGCTTGTGCGTTAAATCTTTATGCCTGACTTTCTAATTTTTCTGTGTTGTTGCAGGCTAAGAAGATGTATGACCATGCCTTCTCTAGGCTCTAAGGTGAGCTTTCATGTTATGGGAAGGAGGTCAAGAAGCTTACTTCGGAGTTAAAAGAGTAGGGGACCTCCTTTGCCCGAAAGGGGAAAGTGTTGAGAAGGATTTAGGCCAGTTTGGAGGGAGTGTGCCTGGAAAGGGCAGGCCTTGCTGAGAAGGTAACACGGTATCCATGAGTTCAGTTTTTATTCTCGTAGCTTGATACTTACAAACTTTGTTTTGTCTTTGCAGATAGGGAAAAAGGATGCCATCCTAGGGGGACTTCGAGAAGAGGCTGCAGCCAAGGATGCAGAGATCCTCGAGAGGGAGATTTTGCGGTCGGAGCTGGCATTGAACCGGGATCTTCTTCAAAGTGCCCAAAAAGAGGTTGCTGCACTTCTTCGGCGAAGTCTGAGGCCAAAGAGGATGCGTCTTCATACATGAAATATGTTGCTACTGCAAATGAATGAGCCCGAGAAATATTGGAGAAAGCCAAGCAGAGGTTGGCTAGGGCTGTCGCTTACGCTCGTGCAGAGGCAAGGAGGAAAGATCTCGATGAAGCAAGCGCTAAAAGCGCCGATCTCTCCGCTGAGATTGAGGAGGCCCGAGACTTGGAGGAATAATCGGCATTATCGGCTACTTCGGATGAGGGTTCCGAAGATGACCCGAAGAGTAGTGACGACGAAGAATAGACCCAAGTCGTCTTCCATTCTTTTTTGTGTATGAACTCCTCGAGGGAAAAGGTCTTGCAAAGACGCCCCTTGTAAATATATTTTTGGCTATATAAGAAAATTTTTCTGCTTCAAGTCTTCGCTTATATTCTCAATGCTTATGTAAAGTTAGTCTGTTGAATTTTGATGTGGGCTCTTCGGAGCCCATATTTGGAGTAGTCGGGACCCTAGATATCGGGCACTATCTCGAGATTAGGTCGATAACCTTTTAGAATTGATGCTTGTAATAGCAGAAATCTTCGGGGTCTCAATGGCTCCCGAGCGTTGTGTGACAGTACCATTTATGTGTGTATACGGCAAAATCGGAGGGACCAATTTCTCGTTGATCAAGCATCTCAGAGGGTTACCTCGAAGGCTCGAGACCACGGACCGAGTACACTCCCTCGAGGGTAGTCAACACTCGAACTCATATAACGACGACCTCGATAATGGTAGAAATGGGGAGCTTCCTAGGCCTATGGCTAGGACTGACAAGGCCTAGTAAACTACTCTGAGACCCGAATAAGGGTTTCATCTAGTTGTTACATCTCCGTGTCTTTGTAATCAATGTTTGTTGTACTATGATGGGATTTCCCTCATATATAAAGGGGATCCCAATCACTTTGTAAGGGGATGTTGCCTCAATTACTCCACACGAAATATACAAGCACTCTCTATTTGCTCTCTAATATATTCTCTTGATATTATTGCTTTCATTTATTATCTTTATATTTGTTCATCATTTATTGCTTATCATTGGCCATAAAGAGCCTCCGTCAATTTTATCATAACTGTTAGTCGCATTTCAACTGCCCTTGATAGCTCGTAGTCGAGCTCTGGAATCGACCTTGAGGCCCCGAATCCACAAGATCGAGGCCCCAATAATTGGCTCGACGGTTCAATTATCGCCCTATTCTTAATTCTTATTTCATTTCTAAGTCTCACATACATAGCATCAACTGCTTAGCAAACTAGCATAAAAAAAGATCGCGTATTTTTAGAGTCCTATAAACAAATTTATTACCATTTTCATGGTAAACAGTTTGGCGCCCACCGTGGGGCTAAAAATAATAGTGATTATTTTCTTGCTGGGTTCGTCACACAACGCAAGTTATCTTTCACGCTTTTTCTTGTCCAAGATCTTCCATTTTAGGACAATATGTCTAACTCAGTGAATGGAGGCGAAAACGACAATCTTGAGGACCACAGAGAGAATGGTGTGGATGCTCCGGGTGTTGTTGTGCCACCACAAAACCCTGGGAATGCATCAGAACCAATCCCCGTGGACGCGGTCTCACGTGATACCAAACGCAACGATATAAGCTCACATACTGACAGGAGCGCGCATCAGGGAGATCCACAAGAATCTCAGAAAACCCCGACCAAGGAAGAACGTGAGGTTAGCCTTCACGTTATTTTTGAAGGCTACAAAGTCACCAGAAAACTCCCAACACGGTAGCACCGGGGATAGCTCCCCCAGCTGAACATGTACCGGAGAGATCAAGGAATAATGGGTCGATGACCGATCCCGCCATCGTAAAAATGATCGAGGACCTTACCAGGAGGATCTAGTCTGGTGAGAAGATGATAGAAGCCAATGACAAAAAGGTTAAAACCTACAACTCCAGGGTTGACCAAATTCCGGGCGCACCCCCGGTCCTGAAAGGTATGGATTCAAAGAAGTTCATACAAAGGCATTTCCCCGGGGAAGAGGCCCCGAAACCCATCCCAAAGATGTTCAGAATGACAAAACTCCCAAAGTACAATGGGACCTCAAACCCCAACGAACATGTTACTGCCTACACCTGTGCGGTAAAGGGCAACGACATAAAGGACGACGAAAAGTCCGTCTTGTTAAAGAAGTTCGGGGAAACACTCTCGATGGGGGCCATGATATGGTATCACAACTTAGCTCCTAACTCCATAGAATCATTTTCCATGCTAGCTGACTCCTTCATAAAAGCACACGCTGGTGCCATCAAAGTGGCAACGAGGAAATTCGACATCTTTAAGATCAAGCAAGGGAGAACGAGATGCTGCGAGAATTTGTATCTCGCTTCCAAATGTAACAAATGGAACTACCACCGGTCTTTGACGACTGGGCGGTGCAGGACTTCACTCAAGGTCTTGAACGAAGCTCGGTGGCTTCAAAATAGTTGAAACAAAATTTGATCGAGTATCCCGCCGTGACCTGGTCGGACGTCTACAACTGATACCTGTCGAATATCAGGTCCTAGGATGACCAGATGGGAGCCCCCTCAGGATCAGTATACCCAAGCAAGTTTCCAATGAAGGAACCAAAGACAAACAAAGAAAGGTATCAACCATACACCGAAGACAGGAGGATGCCCCGAGGTACAACCCACCTTGCAATGATCGAACGATAGACTAAGGATAGGATCCACGGGGACTCGTCAACAGAGCTAGATTCGATAGGAACGCGGGGCTAACAGGGGCATAACACTTATCAGAATACAACTTCAATGTCAATGTATCGGACATCGTGTTCGCCATCAGTAAAATTAGAGACGCCAGGTGGCCCAGGCCTGTACAATCGGATCCTTCACAAAGGAATCATAACTTAATATGTGAGTTTCACAACACGCACGACCACATGACCGAGGATTGCCACCTACTCCGAGAGGAGGTAGCTCGACTACTTAACAAAGATCACCTCTGGGAATTCCTCAGTGACCAAGCCAAAAATCAGTTCCGAGAAAGAGAGGCGACAAGAAGAACGAAACAAATGAGCCACAACATGTCATCCACATGATCATGGGAGGCGTCGATGCCCCGCAGGAACCCGTGATTAGAAAGACAAAAATATCCATCACCAGAGAAAAGCGAACCCGGGGGTATATACCAAAGGACGCCCTCACAATTAGCGAAGAGGACACCGAGACCTTGTCTCAATCTCACAATGACACACTAGTAATCTCTTTCCTTGTAAATTCTTTTCAAATAAAACGTGTACTCGTGGATCCAGGTAGCTCGGCCAACATTATCAGGTCGAGGGTGATAGAGCAGCTCGAACTGCTTGATCAAATAGTGCCTGCCACTTGAGTCCTCAACGGATTCAACATGGAAAGTGAAACAACGAAAGAAGAAATCACCCTCCCGATCACCGTGGCCAGCACAACCCAAAATGCTAAATTCCATGTCATCGAAGGAGACATGAGGTACAACGCCTTGTTCGGATGGCTGTGGATACACTGCATAAGAGCAGTACCGTCCACTCTCCACCAAATGATGAAATTCCCAACAAAATATGGGATTAAAACTGTCTATGGGGAACAACATGCGGCAAGGGAAATGTTCGCAGTGCAGGACATGGCACCGGCACCAATAGCTCCGCCCGTAAAAGAGCCGACGGGTAATCAAGTCATGCCTTTGATTAAGCCCGATTAAACGAAGTAAAGGACCATACCGCGTCCTCATCTCGAGTAATTAGGCCATATCGGTCCTCAAAACATCACCGACACATCCCACACCAAGGTATAACCATCTCCCTTTTCATTTCATATTTCATACTAACCCTTATACAGGCACCAAACCAAAGAAGACCTTAAGGTTTTAAAGCATTTGTTGCACTGTTTTCCTTCGACAGAGTTTTTATCCCGAAAAGGGTTTTACCGACAAGGTTTTAACGAGGCAACACCCATATGCTACCTAAGGAAGACTCAACAAGTATTCGAGGCTTCTTTTGCAATTAGCCTCGAACATTGAAGGGAATTACCCCCATCCCCCGGAAGGCCATCCTCTTGGAAAAGCCAAGAAACGCCAAATGGGGTCCCAATAGGAAAATGATATACTGGGCCAAACGATCGAACAAACTGTGTCCGTATAGCCGGGCCCCTGACGAAGAAAACATGTACACTTGTACCAAATAATTTAAGAATATCTTTTATGAAAGCAGCTCACACTCTAAAGGAATCTCAACACCTTCGCAAAAATGACTCGTCCACCGAGAATGTCCCGAACATTCGGGGACTAGCATCAACAACCCGACACATAAACGACCTCCGGGTCGGGACTCCAAGCTCATAAGCCCTCAATGAGGCAACAAGAAAATCATGAAACATCTCCAAGACCGAAATTGCCCCGAATACCCGGAGACTGGCATCAAAATCTCAAAAACGCACAACCTCAGGGTTAGGATCTTCGAAATTGTAAGCCCTCGATGAGGCAACACAAAATTTACAAGAAACGGCTTTCGAGCCAAGGTATCCTCGATGACTCGGGAACTGTCGCCAACCACCGTTCATTAAAAAAACCGAGGACATAAGACCCTGAGCGGGCAGACTCGGTCTTGTAAGCCCTACATAAGGCAGCAACTACATCTCTGAGACCTCAAGCAAGGCAAGAACCACACTTGTACCAAGTGACAATATTTGTAAGACCTTAAAGAAATGAAAAATCTGTAAGATCTCAAGCAAGACATGAACAATACTTGTACCAAGTATCCAAAACTGTAAGACCTCAATGGCATGTAAAAGTTGTAAGACCTTACTAAAGGCGTAAACCCGATCCTAAAGTTTTGGCTATATATCGAACTTGTAAGACCCTAAAAAGGCATACCCTTGATATAGATGACGAAACTACTTCACTCGGGACTCAAAGACTCCGGCCAAACACAAGTGACTTCGGTCACACGACTGTACCAGCCGAACTAATGCAACTCGGGGACGCCCGACTGTCGTTACAAAATCATAGGCCTTCAATTACTCCGAATCTTCTTCGAAAAGAACCGGTTAAACAAGCTACCCTTGATACAGGCAAAAGAGCTTCGACCATGTCAACTCCTAAACATTGGCTTCCAGATATTCAGCCTCTAAGCCAAACCTCCCGAGGTGCTCGATCATCGCCATATAACGACTCACAATCGAGGTTTTTTATTAAGCCGTCGAATAGTCAGGAAAACACTATTCATCCTTATCGAGGGAAAAATAAATCCTACATAAATGGTCGCATCGACCAAACGCGTAAGAGCCATTATTGCCAGCCTAATGAGCCTCAGGGCCACACACATAAAGGTCGCATCGACCAAAAGCGTAAGAGCCACTGTCGCTAGCTTGACATCTGAAACTTGAGGGTCAAAATGAGCTCAAGTCATAACTCGATTCGAAGACTGGACCCAAAACAGATAACAAAATATGCCTAAGCTCAAAAGCATACGAGCCATTGTCGCCAGCCCACATACACAAAAAGGTCGCATTGACCAAAAGAGTAAGAGCCACTGTCGCCAGCCTAAATTTTGGCCATTCAAAGGTCAAATAAGCTCTAGTCGATGCTCGACTTGGGGACTGAGCCCAAAACAAGTGGCCTAAATATGCCTAAGAGAGAAAGTACATAAGAGCCTACGGGCTAGTCTAATAAGCCCCAAGGCCAGATCACGACCCTAAGGATTCCTACCAACTCAAAGACCAGTCCACCTGGCAAAAATCAAGATAGAAAAAGACACGAAAGAAATAAAGCCGCAAGGTTTTCTTTCATACACATGTGCGAAAAAGTGCAATCTCCATCTACAAATATGCTACGAAAGTGCTACATACAAATGACAAAATCTATGTTGCCCCTCCCCCCTGAGGGCTACGGCCCGCCGGCCTCATCTTCGCTTTCTTCGACATCAGGCAAAAGCAACCGAGCATCACGCTCATCCGCCCTTGCTAGCACTAATTCTTCCGAGAGGGCAAAACCCCTAGCACGTATCTCCCCGAGGGTCTTTCTTCGAGGTTTGCAGCGAGCATATTCTTCAATCCTCCCTTCATGGTCGAGGATATTTCTCAGCTCAACTTGAGCATCTACAGCATCCTTTGAATAGATCGTCATTTCCTGGTCAGCCTTAGTTCGGTTCATTGTAGCTCTGCCCGGGCATCAACGATCTTAGTCCTGACCTTCAAAAGATCGGACTCAAGCTTCTCAATCATTTCTGTCTGAATTGAAGCATTATCACGAGCTAAGCGAAGTTGAGTTTCAAAAGCAGGAACTTTAGCCAGATCGTCCTTCCCTCTAAAGCCTGAGCCTCTGCCTGAGTTTTCATCTCATCATGTTCACGCTTGGCCCGGCAAACTTGATCTCAAAAGCGCTCCAAGGTGTCCATCTTTTTTTGCAACTGAAATAAACTAAGTGTTAGCTTCAGGAACTAGGAGGCGGAATGCACGCTCACCCGGGATAGAAATTACTTGCTCCTTCAGATAGTTCTCGTAATTCAAGCTCCGGCCCACCTCATACTGCAAGTGTACCAACTCGACTTCCTTTTCATTACAAAGGAGCCTAAGGGATCTCTCCTCATCCAAAGATTTCTGTAGCCTGGCTTCACAACAAAGTAGCCCGGACTTAAGCCTGTCGAATGCCTGCAAAAAAAAAACCCAATAAGGAAGGGAAGGCACGAAGCTCGAAAGACCTATGACGAAACTCACCACGAAGTGAAGCTGCTGGGCTTCCTCGAAGGCCGAGCGCACACTTGCCAATCTAGTTCCTTCATCCCTAGAGAAGTCGACTCCGGTTGAAGCACGGTCGCTCGGTGTATGCGACCCCAGGTTTCTAGTATCTCCCAAAGTATTGTTGGTGGAAAAGGAAGGCGCCAGCAACGGAGAAACCCTCTTTCCGGAACCAGGATCTTTGGGTGCGGCAGGCTCGGACGATGCTTCTGTTCCGAAGCCCCGGTCCCGTTTTGCCCTACTTTGAGCACCATCACCCTGTAAAAGCGTCTCTCACTTATGATTGTCGTTCTTCAGGCTGAGAGTTGGCGACACTTCCCCCTCTCTAGAGGAGCGTGGCCTTGCCTCGAAAGGCTCTCCAATGCCTACAACGACAAGATTAATATGCATAAAGGGAATACACTTCTCCATATGAAAGAAGGGAAAGGAAAAAATAGCACAACGCTCACCATGATGTTTTCCTTCCCATCTGCCCCTAGACAAAGCTCGCCACTTTCACCTATCACAGGTTGAGTAGGCCGCCAACTTTTGGACCCAATTTGGCAGATCAGGAACGTTGCCCGGCACCCACAAAACCGCTGTAGAAAAATAAAGGAGGGCACAATTACGAAACTAGTTCTCGCCATAGGCAAAACCGAGAAGACACAAAATGCACCACTTACGTGTATAATTCTATTCCTTAGGGAATGGCATAAGCTCCACGAAGATAATTTCAGCAGTTCGCACTCGGATGAAGTGACTCATCCACTCCCAATCTCCATCTTCCTCATCATCAACAATGAAGGGCGTGGCAATCGGCATAGCAAGGTTAGCAGATCTCACCATGACTGAGTGTAAATTCAAGCCTCGTTTTCTCCGCAAAAAATCTCACCATCAATACTCTTTGCCAAAATGATGGGTGGATCTGTGCCAAGGTAACCCGATACTCTGAGAAGAAGTCAAACACAACACTATCAAGAGGGCCTAGTGTGAAAGGTTACATGTACACATTCAGGAACCCATCAACACGATCCGTGATGCCCTCACCCGGGGAAAATGCCTGCAACACCACTTTTTCCCCCCCATCCGCAGTCTTTTCTCACTAACTCAAGATGCTCTTCTCCTATCAAAGAAGTAGTCTTCAAGGTATACCCTCATCGATCCTGAGTGCTGGAGGCAGAGCTTTCCCCTCCTTGTCGGGTAGACCCCGACATAGCAGCAATGGCTATGACGAAATTAGAAAACTAAAGAGGGAATATGTGCAAGTGTGTTAGTGCTGAAGTAACGAAATGCTAGCGCAGGAAAAGAAGGATAACTATCCAAAATAGTGGGATCTCCAAAAGAGCAAAAACAACCCTTTTTATACATGGAAGAAACAATGATGATCCACCAGCCTCAAAGGAATCTTTGCCAATATCGAGGTGGTACCTGACCTCGAGGACCTCTGTCAAAAAGAAGTTAGGCTTCAGGAAGCCAAAAGCGCCTTTGCTACTCTCGAGGTGGTATCCGACCTCGAGGACCTCCATTAAACAGAAGTTAGGCTTTAAGAAGCCAACAACATCATTGCCAGCCCCGAGGTGGTCCGACCTTGAGGGTCTGCATAAAAACGAAGTTAGGTTCCAGGAATCCAAAAGCGCCTTCGTCAATCCCAAGGTGGTACCCAACCTCAAAGATCTCCATCTAAAAGAAGTTAGGCCCAGGGAGCCATTGGCATCATCACAAATCCCGAGATGGTACCCGATCTTGAGGACCTCATTCGAAAAATAAATTAGGCTCCAGGAAGCCTTTAACAGCTTTGCAAATATCATCTAAAACCGGGCAGTCCCTCATCCGGGACCTATCTACAACGCCTTAAGGTTACATACATTAAGTCCAAGACAAGCTTCCAAAAGCCCCGAGTCAACCCTCACTCGGGGACTGCTCTTGAAGGTTTAAAGGCTAAGTCTCAGCTTAGGGATTCGAAGTCCTACTTCCATTCGACTCAAAGTAAGGATCTTGATGACCCGAGTTTATCGGATCAATCCAGGTTTAGCCCGAGGAACGACAAAGAATTCCATGAGAATACATTTTTATCAACCGAAATCCAGAAAGAATGCTCACTTTTGGGTTCGATATAGGCACTAACCGATAGAGTCGTGCATCCAAAATCTCCGAAAACATAAATGAAAGGGAGTATAGAAATCATCAATGACAAAATCAAAGAAACATCTTTGTATTCATAAACGTTCAATTACAAGAGCCCACGAGGGGTCCTTACACAGAAATAAAGAAGCAAGAAGGTGTACACATGTAGTAAAAGCCTAGAACCTAGTACACTCTTGAAGGTTCATCTCCGGTATCAGCATCTCTGAGCACCACCTCCTCGAGCATGCATCCTTGACGGTGATAACTTCTACGTCCACCTCCTCTAGGTTCCCATCTCAATCCCATGGAGCAATATCTCCGAGGGCGAAGTTGAAGAAGAGGAAAGTGGGAAGGCAAAGAAGAGGAAGGCGACGCAGAAGAGGTAGAAAAAAGAGACATAGCCCGCTGAAGCCAAAGGTTGAAGATTTGGCGGGCCTCAACCCTACTCGCACGGCCGCTCCGAGTCCACCTTCCGGGACATCGTGTTGTATGAGCTTAACAACCGGTTGTGCCATTTTATTCCTTGGGAAAAAACCCAAGGGATGGGGTGCCACACTAGGCCAAGGTAGGAGAGTGAGCAATGGTGTATAGTCCGAACACTCTCTTGAGCAGCGGTGTAGAGTCCAAATGTATTCCTAAGACGAAACAGGCCGACCCCCTTTATCTCATCACCTCAGTCCAATGATGACAATAGTGATAGCCGTAACAATAACAACAACAATGAGACAGTATAATCTCGCTCGGCACAGGAAAGTCCAGGTAAAAGGCCATGGCGTGCCTGGTATGAACTCCGCAATAAGACCTTAAGGCTAGGGACCGCAAACATGGCGGGTAGTAATGGAGAAGGATAATGGGAATGAGAAGAAGGGATGGAAAGATGTTGAAAGGAACTTGGATAAAAAGATAGTATGTAAATTTCCTCAATTATAGGGGATGATAATGTGGCTAACAATGCCATCAATGCCTTTGAAAGACGGATAGACAGGCGTAATCAATGCATTATTGAAACCAGTCGACGGCAATACTGTCGCTATGAAGAATAGGAATCGGCAGCGCATTGAATGACGCTGAAAAGACAAGTCCATAAAATGCCCCGGTTATCATGAAGGCTTAGGTCACAAGTTGATACCATCGATATGACGCCAGCATAGGGAGCTCGAAGAGTCGGATGTCAAAATCATTTCTTGTCGCTCCTCTCTAAGAAATGTAGGGATTATCTATATACAACATAATCGGAGGGGCCAATTTCTCGTTGATCAAGCATCTCGGAGACCCGAATCAGGGTGTCATCTAGTTGTCACATCTCCGTATCTTTGTAATCAATGTTTGTTGTACTATGATGTGTTTGCCCTGCTATATAAAGTCGATACCTATCACTTTGTAAGGGGTTGTTGCCTTAATTACTCCACATGAAATATACAAGAACTCTCTATTTGCTCTCTAACATTTTCTCTTGATATTATTGCTTTCATTTATTATCTTCATATTTGTTCATCATTTATTGCTTATCATTGGCCATAAAGAGCCTCCGTCAATTTTATCATAACTGTTAGTCGCATTTCAACTGCCCTCGATAGCTCGTAGTCAAGCTCCAGAATCGACCTCGAGGCCCCGAATCCACAAACTCGAGGCCCCGATAATTGGCCCGACGGTTCGATTATCGCCCTATTCTTAATTCTTATTTCATTTCTAAGTCTCACATACATAGCATCAACTGCTTAACAAACTAGCATAAAAATAGATCACGTATTATTAGAGTCCCATAAACAAATTTAATTGTTATTACCATTTTCACGGTAAACAATGTGCCACAGTTGTGAAGCAATCGGGGTGGTCCCACCGGTACATTTCCCCAAAAAATAGCACTAACATGGTTAGAATTAATTGGCCTTCAGGATAGGAGAACAATCGCTGCTTGTCTATATATCTGTGCTAGTTCTCTTACCATTCCAAAAGATTTCGCCCAAGCTTTTATCCTCTAAGGCTGCTACATCAAAATCGGTTCACTAAGGAAGGGAGAGTTCCGCTTCCGCTTCGCGCTTGGTTGGTGGTACACCGCCGGTATCTGTTGAGCTACCCTCGAGGTGCTTTGTCACGAGGAGGGACTTTGCGTTAGAGAGACCTCCCAATGTTCAGGGTCATCGGAGCATGCATCGAGGTTTATTTCCTAAATAGGGGAGAAGAACCTCGAGGTAGTTAGGAAAGAATGTGGATGGGGAGAAAAAGTAGTATTGCAAGTACATTTCCCGAAAGAGAGCATCATGGCTTATGTCAAGGGGTTTTTGAACATTTATACGTACCCTTTACGTTGGGCCCCCTCGATAGAGTTGTGCTCGAATTTTGTAGGAGACGTCGGGTTACCCTAGCATAGGTTCACCTGTCATTTTGGAGGATTGTGCTGATGGTGATGTATTTTGCAGATAAAGCCGGGCTCGAGTTCACCCTCAGACATCTTCTTAGACTGTATCGGCCCTTGCATCGTCGAGGCCTGATTACTCTGCGACATCGATCCACTCGGCCCTTTTTTGTTAACAATGAAGAAGACAGGGACCGAGGGTAGATGAGTCGTTTCGTCCGAGTGTGGACTGTCGATATTATCCTCGTAGAGTTCCTTACATTTCCTGAGAAATGAAATTTCACACATAAGTGGTACACTCGTGTTCTTATTATTTTTGCCCATGGTGAAGGCAGACTCTGTAAAGATGTTTTCCTTTTTTTTTCTTTTCTTTTTGCAGCAATCCCTTGGATGCCACACAAGGTTTTCAACCTGGGAGATTGGTCTCGGAAACTGGCAGCTTGTTCGACTTACAATGAGCATAAGTGGCGAGATCTGGACAAAGGCAGATGGGAGGCAAAACATCATGGTGCATGGTGTGTGACTTGATTCCTTTGAAAGGTACTTTCTTTTATGTGTACTAACTCCGTCACCATAGGCATTGGATATTTTTCTGAGGTGAGATCGTGTTCCCTCGGATAGGAGGACGGGTCGTTGGCCTTAGTACCGAGGAATAATAACATACAGGAGGAACCCTTGCAGGATGGAGGTGCTCCTAGCAAGACAAGTCCTACCCCGAGGCCTAAAGAAGATGTATATGTTGATCGTGTGGCATCCAAGGCTCCTAGCCTAGGAAAAGTGTCTCCTCCTTTGCCGTCGTCTTCTTTTCCCGTCGAAGGTACTTCGAGGGATAAGGATTCTCTACCGTCGTCTTCTCTTCCCGTCAAAGGTACTTCAAAGGGTGTTCGAGACCAGGGGCCGCCCAGATCAAGCGAGGCCTCGAGCGGTCACGTTCCTATTGAGAACGATTCTCCTAGGGCTGATGAGACCTGGCCGGTAGATGTATGTTTGACCTTCGAGGAGGCTCAACGGCTCTGTTCCATGGTAAGTGTTGGCCAATTGTATTAGTTTTTCAGTTTTGTACTCCCACTTTCTTATTAAGCTCCCTTTTTATACGCCTTCGACAAGCTTAAGTCCGAGTTACTCCGCTGCGAAGCCAAGTTGAGGAAAGCCTTGGACGGGGAGAAATCCCTCAGGCTTCTTTGTTATAAGAGGGGAGGTGAGTTGGTATACCTACGAAAGCCACCTTGAGAAACAGGTAACCTTTGCTTCGAGGGAGTGCATGCTTCTTCTTCTATCCTCAGAGACTAATATTTCTATATTTTAGCTGCAGAGCAAGACAGAGGATCTTGAACGCATTTGGGGTGAGGTTGGCCAGGCCAATTTTGAGTGTAACGGGCTAAGGGCTCAAATAGATGCCCATGTTCCGGCCAAGAAGAATGCTTTGGCCAAGGTCTCTTCCCTCGAGGTGCTGCTCCAAAACGCCCGTGAGAATAGCTTGGTTCAGACGAGCAGGATTGCAAGGCTCGAATCTGACCATTTGGAGATGAAGGTCGAGGTCATGGACGCCCGGGCTGAAACTGAAGAGATTCAGGCTAAGGTCGAAAAGAAAGTGGCCATCTATTTAAAAGACGCTGCTGAGGTTCGAGCAATGTTAAGAGGTGCTTCCGATCGGGCGAGCAGAAGCAATGAATATGCTCGGTGCAAATCTCAGAGGGAAACCCTCAAAGAGATTCATGTTAGGGCTTCGATCTCTTAGAAGAGATACTGCTGGCCAAGGCGGATGAGTATGATGCCAGATTCCACTTATTTAATGTTGAAGATAGTAGAGAAAAGGCCGATAGGGCCGCAGTCCACGAGGGGAAAATAGACTAGGCTTTTTTCTATTTGATTTTTTGTACACTGTTCTTAGAGAACTTTGTAAATGTGGCCTCGCATTGTTTCATACATGTGTATACATAAAGGAACCTTTCGGTTTGGAATTCGGCCCTGAGGCTTTTTGGGATGGCTCGTAGGCTCTTATGCGTTGGGTCGGTACGACCTCTAATATGGGCTGGCGTCTGGGCTCTTATGCATTTGCCTTTGGTCGTTTTTAGTTAACCGTTTTGGCTCGGTCTCCGAGTCAGATTTTGACTCGAGCTTATTGACCCTTAAGTTTTTGAGCTAGCCATTACGCTCTTACGCGTTGGGTCGGTACGACCTCTTAGTATAGGCTGGCGACAATAGCTCTTGTGCATTGGGTCGATACGATCTTTAATTTTAAGCTGGCAACAATGGCTCTTACGCATTGGGTCGGTACGACCTCTTATGTAGGCTTTATTTTCCCTCACTAAAGACTTTTTGAAGTTTTTTGTTTGCCCAATTCTTCGACAGTTCGATAAGAACCTCGATTGTGAGTCGTTAGGTAGTGGTAATTGAGCACCTCGGGAGGTTTCTCTCAATGGCTGAATTGTTTCAAAGCCTATTGTTTGGAGCTGATATGATCGAAGCTCTTTTGCTTATGCCAAGGGTAGCCTAATTAACCAGTTCTTTTCAAAGTGTTTTCAAAGTAATTGAAGGTTTGTGATTTTATAGCGACATCGGGCATCCCTGAGTTGCGTGAATTTGGCTGATTCAGCTTTGTGACCGTAGTCATCGTGTTTGGCTGGAGCCTTTTAGTCCCCGAGTGAAGTAGTTTCGGTGTTTATATCGAGGGTATGCCTTTTTAGGGGTCTTTTAAGTTCGGATATATAGCCTTAACTTTGAGATCGGGATTTTGCCTTTTGTAAGGTCTTACAAATTTTATCGTGCCTTATTTGAGGTCTTACAGATGAGTTACTTGGTACAAGTATGGTTCATGCCTTGCTTGAGGTCTTACAGATTTGATTACTTGGTACAAGTATGGTTCATGCCCTTCTTGAGATCTTACAGATTTAGGCATACCCGGAGGTATTATAGCATTGATGATGCTTCATGGAGGGCTTATATTGTTATAATGCCTCATGGAGGTCTTACATTTTCTAATATTTATACATGGAGGGCTTTCAGGCTCAAGGTTGCCCGTTTGGGGTTTTAAGGCCTTGAGTTTCTGATAGCTCGATGGGGTGGTGATCGGCGACAATTCCCGAGACGTCGAAAGTTTTTTGGCTCTGGAACTATTCTTTATAAACATGGTATTGTCTCATTGAGGGCTTATGAGTTTGAAGTTTCCGACCCGGAGGTCATGTGGCCTCGAGTTTTTGGCGTCAGTCCCCGAGTGTTCGGGAGATTTCTGGCTTTGAAACCATTTTTTGTGAAGGTAGCATACTTCTTTGGAGTGCAAAGCATTTTGATAGAAGAGAAGATATTCTTCGATTACTTGGCAAAAGTATACATGTTTTTGCCGTCAAGGGCTCAATTATTCTATGCGGACATGGTTCGTTCGACTATTTGTCCCAACACATCGTTTGCCTATCGTGACCCTTTTTATCACATCTTGACTTCTTTGAGAAGGTGATCTTCTGGGGGGGATTTCCCCCAGTGTTTGGGGTTGATTGAAGAGAAGCCTCAAACACTTTGTGAAATTATCCTTAGGTAGCACATGGATGTTGCCTCGTTAAAAACCTTGTCGGTAAAACCCTTATTGGGATAAAACCTGATCGAAGGAAAAGAGTGCAACGTATGCTTTGAAACCTTAAGGTCTTTGAGCTGGGCAGTGCTTCAACTGTTCTGATCGGACATATGCACAAAGGTCAGTGTAAGATGTAAATACAAAGGGATATGGTCTTACCTTAGTGGCGATAGCACTTCGAGCCTCGATGTGTTTCCTACGTTTGCTCCGAGGACGCGACACGGTCCTTTGCTTGTTTTATTTGGGAATAGTTGAGAATGTGTCTTATGATTTCTATTTCACCATTTGCTTATCCTGTGGCTCCTTCGATGATGAAGGCATTGATGCCGGTGTTACGTCGTGCACCGCGAACATCTCTCTTGCTGCGTGTTGTTCTCCATACACTCTTTTCATTTCGTTCTTTGTCGGGAACTTCATCATTTTATGAAATGTTGATGGTACTGCTCTCATGCAGTGTATCCATGGTCTTCTGAGCAAGGCATTGTACCTCATATCTCCATCGATGACATGGAATTTGGCATTTTGTGTTGTTCCGGCCACGTGCCGAGAGGGTGATTTCCCTTTGGTTGTCTCGCTCGCCATATTGAATCTGTTGAGGACTCAAGAGACGGGCACAATTTGGTCGAGCAATCCGAGCTGCTCCATGACCCTTGACCTAATAATATTGGCCGAGCTACTTGGATCCACAAGTACACGTTTAATTTGAAATGTATTCAAAAGAAAAGAAATTACCAATGCATCGTTATGAGGCTGAGACAGGGTCTCGATGTCCTCGTCGCTGAATGTGAGAGCGTCCTCGAGTATATAACCTCGAGTCCGCTTTTCCCTGGTGATGGATATTTTTGTTCGTCTGATACTAGGTTCCTGACGGACGTCAATTCCTCCCATGATCATGTGGATGACATGTTGTGGTTCATTTGTTTCGTTCTTCTTGTTTGCCTCTCTTTCCCCGAACTGATTTTTGGCTTGGCCGTTAAGGAACTCTAGAAGATGACCTTTAATGAGCAATCGGGATACTTCTCCTTGGAGCTGTCTGCATTTTTCGGTCCTATGACCGTATGTGCCGTGACATTCACACACTAAGTTGGGGTTCCTCTATGATGGATCTGATAGTACAGGTCTTGGCCACCTAGTATCTCTGATTTTACTAATGACAGATATGATGTCTGAGATGTCAACGCTGAAGTTATACTCCGACAGGCAGGGTGTCTCCGTCAGTCTTGTATGTCTGTCAAATCCGACTCTGCTCACGAGTCCCCGAGGATTCTGATCTCGATCATTTTGGGGTATGCTGCGCCTTGGGGCATTTCTCCTACCTTCGGTGTATGTTTGGTACCTTTCCTTATTTGGTTTCAACTCCATTGCTAGGAGTCTGCTTGGATATACCGAGGCCGATGGGGCTCCCAATTAGTTGTCTTGGACCCTGATCTCCGACTGGTATCGGTTGTGGACATCCCACCAAGTTATGGTGGGGTATTCAACCAAATTTTGCTTTAGCAACTTTGAAGCTGCTTCGAAGCCACCAAGCTCCGTTCGTTCAAGACTTGGGTGAAGGCCTGTACAACCCAGTCATCAGAGACTGGTGGTACGAACTCCCACTGCATCTCATTTTCCCTTTGTTTGATTTTGAAGACGTCAGACTTCCTTGTAGCCACTTTGATGGCACCGGTATGTGCCTTTATGAAAGAATCTGCCAGCATGGAAAACAAGTCTATTGAATTCGGGGCTAGGTTGTGATACCATATCATGGCCCCTTTGAAAGCGTTTCTCCAAACTTCTTCAACAGGACGGATTTGATATCGTCCTATACAGGTCATTTCCCTTTATGACACAAGTGTAGGCTGTGACATGCTTGTTAGGATCCGAGGTTCCATTGTACTTTGGTAGATCGGGCATTCTGAATTTCTTCGTGATGGGCTTTAGAGCGACATCCGATGGGAATAGTTTTTGTACGAATTTCTTTGAATCAACACCTTTCAGGATCGGGGGTGCGCCCAGGATCTGGTCGACCCTCGAGTTGTAGTTCTCTACCTTTTTGTCGTAGGCTTCTATAATTTTTCGCCCGATTCAATCCTCTTTGTGAGGTCCTCGAGCATCTTCATAATAGCGGGTTTGGCTGCTGACTCATTGTTACTCGATCTTTCCAGTACCTATTCGGCTCGAGGAGCCATTTCTAGTGTTGCTGTGCTTGGAGTTTTTTGATGGCTTTGCAGTTGAGCAATCGCCAGTTGTTGTACCTGTAACATTTCAAAAATAACGTAAAGGCTAACCTTTTTATTACTCCCGAGCTGGAGTTTTCTGAGCTTCTTGTTGGTCTCCTTGTCTTATGCTCCTGTTAGTGTGCGAGATTATATTGACATGTTGAGCATCACTTGAAACCACATCCGTGGGGATTGGCTCTGGTGCGTCCTCAGGGTTTCGTGGTGGCGCAGCAATACCTGGAATAGCTATAACATTCTCTCCATGGTCTTCAAGACCGTTGTTTTCATATACAGTTATTGAGTTAGACATTTTAACCTGAAATCAAAGATTCTTGGACAAGAAAAAGTGTGAAAGATAACTTGTGTTATGTAGTAATCAAACAAGAAAACAATCAGTATTATTTTTAGCCCTACAGTGGGTGCCAAACTATTTACCTTGAAAATGGTAATTACAATTAGATTTGATTTTGTGGTTCTAAAAATACGTGATCTGTTTTTATGCTAGTTGTTAGGCAATAGATGCTAAGTATGAGACTAGGATATAAGATAAGAACTTGAAAACAATATTTTTAAGCACACCGAGGGGCTAAGAATCAGGGCCTCGAGCCTGACTATACAAGACCTCGGGGTCGAGCTTGGCACTAAGCTTTGGGCAGCCTATGAAGGGCTAACAGTATTGAGATCTTTAATGAAGGCTCTTTATGGTCAGTAATGAGCAATAAATGAAGAACAATAAATAGGACACAACAAATGTTAGCAATAAATGTAAGTAATAAAATCAAGAGAATATGTTTAAGTTAGAAAGAAGAGAGAATGTTCTTGTATTAAATGTTGTAAGTGAGATCTCTACAAAATGACAAGGGTCCCCTTTATATACCAGGGGGAAACCCAACATAGTACACGTGCATTTATTACAAAGACATATGGCTTGTACAACCATTTAATGCCACGGTACAGGCTTGAACTAGCCAAACAGTCTTGGTCAGCTTTAGTCATGTGCCTTGGGAACTTCCCGTTAGTCCATCATAGCTACAGATTTGCATTGCCTCGAGGTAGATCATTGAGAACCCTCGGGGTTGAGCCCCATGCTGAACTTTGAGCCTTCTGGGGGCGGTATTTACGAGGTGCCTCAGCGGTCGCAAAATCGGACCCTCTTATTTTTGTCGTATACAAGGGTCGAACGACACGAACCACAGATGCGTCTACTAAACTACCGAGGCGAATGGCCCGCTCCCATGAAAGTGTGGGACATAAATCCTGCCGAGGAGAATGGCCCCATCCTAAGAGTAGTGGAGATTTACCCCGCTCGTGAAATATAATTGTGACATGGTTACACGTAGATTTCTTAAGTTATGTTAATATTCCTCAATTATTTTCGAAATTACGTAGTTCGAATGAAAACTTTTAAATCTTAAATTTCTCAAATTTCAATTCTTTCAAGACAATTATTACTCAACCTCAATCTTGCTTCTTCTCAAGGCAAACAATAAACATAAATCAACAATGATATCAACAAGGCATGATGTAAACCTAAAACTACCCGAACATAGGCATAGCTAGTAGCTACGTACGGACTCTCGTCACCTCGTGCGTACGTAGCCCTCACAAATAGAAGCACATATTAATTTAGTTCACCTATGGGGTTAATTCCCTATTACAAGGTTAGAAATGAGACTTACCTCGCTCCAAAGTTCCATATTCAGCTCCCAATTCATTCCAACAACTCAAACAGATGCCCAACGCTCATAAACTAGTCAATAAATGTGCAAACCCATAAAATATACTCTAATAATCACAACAATTCGATTTAAACAAATTCCTAACTCCGTTCGAAAAGTTGATAAAATCACACTCAGGCTCACGTGCCCAAATTCCAAAAATGTTTGAAGATAAACTTTACCCTTAATCTCACGAACTCAAATATATAATTTATTTCCTATTCCATGCCCAAATTCGTGGTCAAAACCCAAAAGTACCAAGTTTTTAGGATTTTCTTCAAATCTCAAAATTTCTACAACTTTTTATGTCTAAATCCATACATAATCCAAGTATTTAACTTGCAATAGGTGGGAATCACTTTGACATAGATGATGAAAATCTCCCTTCCAAGAGCTCCATAAATTGTCCAACAAAATGAAAATGGGAGAAATGAGCAAAACCCCCATTTATAAAACTTCACTTCCTAGGAGACCCTTCTTCGCGAACGCGGAAATCCCCTCGCATTCGCGAAGGCCAAACTTGGACGCCTCTAGAAATTCCTCTTCGCGTTTGCGGTCCCACAACCGCGTTCGCAAAGGCTAAGGACTTCCAGGCCTAGCTTCCTTCCTTCTTTGCGTTCGCGAGCATCGAGTCGCGTTCGCGTAAGCTTGACTAGCCCTTACCTCGCATTCGCATACACTGCCTCACGTTAGCGAAAGCCAAACCAGCTGCCCCAAAAATTCCTCTTCGCGAAGGCGGGACTTCCTTTGCGTTCGCGAAGAAGGAAACCAGACACCAGCAACAACTATTCCAAAACAGCTCCAATTGATCCGAAACCACTCTAAAACACACCTGGGCCCCCAGGACCCCGTCCAATCATACAAACCAATCGCATAATGTAACAAGGACCCGCTCGAGCCCTCAAATCACATCAAACAATGCTAAATCATGAATCAAACTCCAATTCAAGCTTAATGAACTTTAGAACTTCAAACTTCTGCATTCGATGCCAAAACTTATCAAATCACATCCGATTGACCTTAAAGTATTCACACAAGTCACATTTGACATTGCGCACCTACTCTAACTTCTGAAATCAGAATCCGACCCCGATATCAAAAAGACCACCTCCGGTCAAACTTCTCAAAGACCTTCAAATTTTTGACTTTCGCCGAATGACCCCTAAATGACCTACGGACCTCAAATTCACTTCCGGACGCGCTCCCAATACCGGAATCATCATATGGAGCTATTTCCAGACTCAGAATCCCAAATAGACATCGATAACATTGAAATACACTTCAACCCAATTTGAAGAAATTCCTCAAAAAATGCTAACTTCCACAATAGACGCTGAAATGCTCCCGTGTCATCCAATGCCCGATCCGAACATACGCCCAAGTTTGAAATCATCATACGACCCTTCTGGAACCTTCAAATTCTGATTCCGATGTCGTTTACTCAAAAATCCAACTTAGTCAAATTCTTCCAATTTAAAGCTTCCGAAATGAGAATTTTCTTTCCAAATCTACTTTGAACTTACGAAATTCTAGTTCCGACCACGTGTACAAGTCATAATACTTGAAGTAAAGCTGCTCAAGGCCTCATACCACCAAACGACGAGCTAGAGCTCAAAACAACCGGTTGAGTCGTTACTATAATGATGCAGGAATCCAACTAGGCACCATAAAATCCCGAGTTTTGGTTAAGAATTTTATAGGTCTTTACAGATTCCACTAGGACCGTTGTTGAGAGTCACCCATTCTGACTTGGTCCTGAATATAATCAACTTCAAGGCTCTTCTAGCACATGAACACTCTTCTTACAGAATCACCCGGCTAATCCACCTTTCTTGTAAATCACCTTTACATAAAGCGTAAATCCTGAGTTTTCCCAAAGCCTGAGCATGAGTCAATAAGGCCAATTATAGAACACATTCCTTAAATCCTTCGCTCAAATTACTAGTGATGTTCTCTTTCCTTAGTAGTAATAACCCACCGATATGCCAATAACCAGAAGCTTCACTAGTAGAAAACCATGCAATCCAATCGTAGGCGGTGGGGCTCTCCCACTTAGCTTATAGCCACCTATTACATAACTATGGAATCTGCCGAGATTCTTTACCCCCCATTGACATGGCCTTGCATCATGAACCCACTAAATTCCTAGAAATTCTTTTGTTAGCACTTCATGAACACTCTAAATGGCTAACCACATTTACATATTTGTCCTCTTACTGGATAACCAGTAGAATCCTTCGTAGAAGCTTCGTCAACACCACACGACCGCTAGCCTGCTCATAGGAGATAACCTACACATCCATAATCAAGACTCTACTAGACACGGCTCATAGACAACCCCTAGGACAGACTTGCTCTGATACCAAGTTTGTCACGACCCAAACTGAAGGGCCATGACTAGCACCCGACCACACTTGCCGAGCACCAACGCACATTTCATCTAACCTTCATTATTATCTTTTAGGGCTGACGAGATCAATATAAATGGTAGACCTAGATCATGGACAACCAGCAATAAAATATGACGGCATGAACATACATAGCAGGGGATGACCAGACAATCAAGAAACTACATATAAGGTATGAGCTACCACGCTACTATGAAAGACTATACAACAAAAACTAGCCGACAAGGCATACCAAACTATACATGAGCCGACACCTGTCTATGAGCCTCTAAAAGAACATAAGTGTTGCAACATAGCCGGAACAGGGCCCCGACATACCCATAATGTCTATAACAAAAATTGCATACCAAGACCAAGGCAAGTCCGGAGAAGGGATCTCGCCAATCACCGCTGAACTGGACAGTCTACTGTGGTGGGGGAGCTGCACCTGCCTGTCTATCAGGACCTGCAGCACGACATGCAGCGTCCACAAATAAAAGGACGTCAGTACGAATAAAGTACTGAGTATGTAAGGCAAGGAACCATAAATACGATCAGTAATGTAAGCAAGGATAGAGAATATACAACCTGTAACATCTTAGTACCTCTGAGGGCTACTTACATGAAATGCATGATACATATGTATAAATACATAAACCTTTAAAGCATTCGCCTCTATGGGCATCATCATCATCATATCGTACCCGACCATAATAGGCTCGATAGAATCGTACCCGGCCACGTGGAGCTCGGTAAAACCCAACTGATCAGTGGTTGCACAATAGGTGTCGTACCCGGCCAACTATAGTGTGGCTCGGTAGAGTAAAATAGATACATATATATAATGCATGCTCGACTCATGGAATCACATTCTAAACCTTTCGGAGTGACGTAAGGTCGGTATCCTCTGTACACGTTATTAGGACTAACTCTTCACTATGAACCTTATAAGAATCAGGAAGTACCAACAACATTGATAACATAAGACTAAGAGAAGCAACATTAACATCAATCGTTCCATAAGAGGGAAAACAATGTAAGTACTGCTAGCTTCTAAGAGTAGAGTATCTTGGAAGATCGTTCATTACATTATGTACAATTGGAGTCGTGCAAAAGAAGGAAAGGGATAGCCTCACATACCTTGTATATACTGCCCCAATCTCAAGCTATGCAATTGTCAAAACTCCTTAGTCTACAATAAGAGAAACGATACTATCGTTATCATTTAAGCGTCATAACTATTATGTATCGACCACAACCTATTTTACGATGAAACGGACAGCACCTCCCCTATATATATGACCTCACACCATTCAAAACAGTCACCAAACAGCCCAAACAACATCAATAATAAACATATTGAGCCTCCCAAAATAGTCCACACACAGCCTAATCACTCCATACATACGACGACCACCGTAGTCGTGTCAAACAACCTGGAAATGTTACGAATAACTATCAGCCCATAACCCTACATATATATGGTGTTTCTCCACACCCTTCCTCCTCCAAAACTCCACAAGATAGTAGTAAAATACGCAGCCCAACAACAACGCAAAACAGTCCACAAAACAATAACACTACTACCAAACCTTTCGATATATATCTCACAAGTTCTAGCTTCAATGGCTTAGCCGCAACTTGGATAATCTTAAATACATATAGAGTAAGAGGTTCCTTACCTTTATACAGAAAGAACAACTCCAATTTTACCTTAAATTTCCATGAAATATCCCTCCAATGCTGCCACAACAACAAAAAAGCGAAACTAGCGATCAATTAGTGTTTTTCGGCACTAGAATCACTTTAGAAGGCTTGAAATCACCTAGGATTGATATTAAGAACATGAGGGAGTATTTACAGAACATAAACCCTTTAAAACAACCTCCCACACGAGCTGGAACGACACAAAAATGAGCAACAACAAGAAGAACAAGAGACTTACTAGCGCCACGGAATTCCCGACACTTGATTTGTGTTGTTTGCCCTTTTTTGGGTCTTGAATCTTGAGAGAACCTTGAGAGGATGTTCCTAGGGTTCTAAGGTCTGAAAATAGTGAGAAGAAATGACTTAAAACGGGTTGGAGGCATCCTATATAGGTCCAAATATCTTAAACCGCCTTAGTGGGCCCCATAGAGAGGTGCTTGGCGCAGTCTCGCGAAAACGCGAATATCTCTCTACTCCGAGATCGTATCGATGAACGGTTTAATACGTTGGAAACTAAACTCATAGATATTTAATTTGGTTGGTATATCACCCCGTAATTACTTGTAAATTATGAGAAAAGATTAGAAACATTTGACCTAATGTTTAAGTAAAATTATGAACCTAAGTTGCGACAACTTTTGTCGACTTTTGTTTCATAACTCGTTTGACTTCAAGACTTATGATACGGATATTATATGATTAAAATACCTTAATAAATGACCTCTTGAGTGTATTAAGCACCGCTAGATTACCTGAAAATACGAGTTACAACATCCTTGATTCGTTTAACTTCTAATACTGGTTAATCACCCTTATACACTCTTGTATCACTTAAGACCAATAGGATTGACTTCTTATAATCTCAAAGATAATTCCTTCTTGGATTTATGTTAACTAATATATGGCATGAACTAACACATGTGGATATGGGTTGTAACACCCTCCCCCCCTTAGGAACATTCGTCCTCGAATGTAAGGGTTTATGGGGAGTTTAAATCATCGTGGATTCCAATGGAAATTTCCGATCAATTTTCCCCTATAAAATGGTCACTAGCAAAACTTGCAAGTAATTAAGCCCAACATATGGCTTCACAAGGCTACACAAAGCATTATGCGTATTTACATTATCTACATATCACCATTTTGTATTAAGGAGGAGTATTCTCAAATTATTGCTTACCTCATAGAGCCGTTTCACCTTCCAATGTATCCTGTCTTCCACCAGCATCCTTGTTATCTTCATTCTGGAATAAGTAAGGGTATTTAGACTTCATCTCCTCTTCTGCTTCCCATGTCATTTCTTCCATATTTTTGTTCCTCCACAATACTTTGACGGAAGCTACATCTTTTGTTCTCAGCTTGCGGACTTGCCGATCTAATATCGCCACTGGCACTTCTTCATATGATAGGTCCTCTGTAACTTGTACATCTTTGATAGGGACGACTCGAGAAGGGTCTCCAATACATTTTCTCAACATAGATACATGGAATACCGGGTGGACAAATTCCAATTCGGATGGCAATTCTAACTCATAAGCAACCTGTCCAATCCGTCGAAGAATTTTATACGGCCCGATATACCTTGGACTCAGCTTACCTTTCTTCCCAAAACGCATAATACCCTTCATTGGTGAGATCCTCAGGAAAACCCAATCACCAACCTCAAACTCTAGATCACGACGTCGGACATCAGAATAAGATTTTTGCCTGCTTTGTGCCGTCCTCAATCGCTCCTGTATCACTTTCACCTTCTCAATAGCTTGGTGAATCAAATCTGGCCCATATAATTCTGTTTCACCGACTTCGAACCATCCAACTGGTGATCTACATCTCCTCCCGTATAGTGCCTCGTATGGGGCCATTTTAATACTGGAATGGTAGCTATTGTTATAGGCGAATTCTATGAGTGGAAGATGATCATCCCAATTCCCCTTAAAATCTAGAACACATGCTCGTAGCATATCTTCCAGTGTCTGAATGGTACGTTCAGCCTGTCCGTCAGTCTGCGGATGAAATGCAGTGCTGAGATTTACCTGTGTGCCTAAACCCTTCTGGAAAGACCTCCAAAAGTTAGCCGTAAATTGAGCTCCTCGGTCTGATATAATAGATATGGGCACACCATGAAGCCTAACAATCTCCTTGATATACAACTTTGCATAATCTTCAGCCGTGTAAGTTGTCTTCACTGGCAGAAAATGGGCACATTTTGTAAGTCGATCAATTATCACCCAGATGGAGTCAAACTTATGATAAGAGCGAGGTAATCCAATAATGAAGTCCATATTAATCACCTCCCACTTCCAGGTCGGAATCTCTATATTTTGAAGCAATCCACCGGGTTTCTGATGTTCTATCTTTACTTGTTGACAATTGGGACACTGGGCTACAAATTCTGCAATAGACTTCTTCATATTATCCCACCAATACTGCTCCTTGACATCATGATACATCTTTGTCGAGCCGGGATGGATGGAATATCGGGATTGATGAATCTCATTCATAATCTTCTCTCGCAACCCTGCCACATTAGGCACACACAATCGGCTCTGGTATCTCAGTGCCCCGTCTTTTCCGATCCCAAAAGCCATACTTTTACACTGTTGAATGTTTTCTCTTAATCGTACTAAGATAGGATCTTCATATTGTCGTGCTTTTACCTCGGCTACCAAAGATGATTCTGATGTATTCTGTACAGTAACACCTCCATCATCAGAGTCTAACAATCTGATTCTCATATTGGCTAGCTGATGAAGCTCTTTAATCAACCCCCATCTACCTGCCTCAATATGTACTAAGCTTCCCATTGATTTACGGCTGAGAGCATCTGCCACAACATTGGCTTTACCGGGATGATACAATATCTCGACGTCGTAGTCTTTCAATAATTCAAGCCACCTACGCTGCCTCAAATTCAACTCTTTCTGCTTGAAGATGTATTGTAAACTCTTGTGATCTGTGTAGATGTCAACATGGACGCCGTATAAGTAGTGCCGCCATATCTTCAAAGCATATATTACTGCAGCCAATTCCAAATCATGGGTTGGATAATTCTTTTCATGCTTCTTCAATTGTCTTGATGCATAAGCAATCACATTCCCACGCTGCATCAATACGCACCCCAAACCTATACCTGAGGCATCACAATATACCACATAACCTTCTGTTCCTTCAGGAAGAGTGAGCACTGGTGCAGATGTCAATCGATTCTTCAACTCCTGAAAACTACGTTCACAAGTGTCAGACCACTGGAATTTGGTAGCTTTTTGTGTTAACTTAGTCAATGGTGATGATATAGAGGAAAATCCTTCTACAAACCGCCTATAATATCCTGCTAGCCCTAGGAAGCTGCGGACTTCTGATGGTGTTGTAGGTCTCGGCCAATTCTTTACTGCATCGATCTTCTGAGTGTCGACACTAATACCCTCATCAGATATCACATGGCCAAGGAATGCTACTGAGTTCAGCCAGAATTCACATTTGGAGAGCTTAGCATATAACTTACGATCCTGAAGCGTCTGTAATACTATCCGCAAGTGGCCCGCATGTTCCGCCTCCGAACGAGAATACACTAGAATGTCATCAATGAATACAATCACGAACACATCAAGATAGGGCCTGAATATAGTATTCATGAGATCCATAAAAGCTGCTGGGGCATTTGTTAGCCCGAACGACATCACCAAGAACTCAAAGTGCCCATATCTTGTCCGGAAGGCCGTCTTTGGAATATCCTTCTCCCTAACCCTCACCTGATGATACCCTGAACGTAAATCAATCTTAGAGAAATACTTGGCACCCTGGAGTTGGTCAAACAGGTCATCAATTCTTGGAAGTGGATACTTGTTCTTTATAGTAGACTTATTCAACTGTCGATAGTCGATACACATCCGTAACGACCCGTCTTTCTTCCGCACGAATAGGACTGGTGCACCCCAAGGTGAAGTGCTAGGCCTAATAAAGCCCTTATCCAGCAAGTCCTTCAACTGCACCTTCAACTCTCGCAACTCTGCCGGGGCCATTCTGTATGGAGGAATAGAGATCGGTTGAGTGTCAGGCAACACATCAATGCTAAACTCAATCTCCCTTTCAGGAGGAAGGCCTGGGAGTTCATCTGGGAAAACATCTGGGAATTCGTTGACCACAGGGATTGATTGTAAAGTAGGCGGTTTCGCCTCCGCATCCCTAACGCGAACGAGATGATAAATGTAACCTTTTGAGATCATTTTCCTTGCCTTAAGATAGGAAATAAACCTACCTTTCGGTGTAGCAATGTTCCCTTTCCATTCAATGACGGGTTCACCCGGAAATTGGAACCTAACCATCTTCGTACGACAGTCAACATTTGCATAGCATGAGGCCAACCAGTCCATTCCCATTATCACATCAAAATCAACCATTTCTAACTCAAATAAATTTGCCGAGGTTTGACGACTACAAATCATCACAGTGCAACCTCTATATACCCTTCTAGCAATCACAGAATCTCCTATCGGAGTAGATACCGCGAGGGGTTTACTTATCAATTCAGGTTCAATGCCAAACTTATTAGCCACAAAGGGTGTAACATATGATAATGTAGATCCCGGATCAATCAGCGCATATACATCATAAGAAAACACAGATATAATACCTGTAACAACATCTGGAGACGACTCGAGATCCTGTCGACCTACTAGAGCATAGGTTCGATTTTGAGCACCACTCAAACTCGGCACTGCACCTCTACCCCTACCACGACCTGTCGACTGCTGAAAACCCCGTGCTGGAGGTCGAACTGATGAGGAAGAACCAGACACAGATCCAGTCGGCTGAGCCATACCATCACCTCCTCTATTAGGACAATCCCGCATCATATGGCCAGGCTGCCCGCACGAATAGCATGCATCAGAACCTCGACGACACAGTCCAAAGTGGGCCTTGCCGCACTGATCACAATGTGGTGTTGGGGGTCTCATCTGACTAGTATCCCTGTGATGTTGCGAGCCAGATGCCCGCGAACTCTGACCTGGACCAGAATAGGATCGATCATATCGAGGCCTCTGAAACTGTGGAGGAGCACTAGCTACAGGTGGCGCCGAACTCCTCGAAAACTGTGGCCTGATGCGGCCTCTGAAGTCATCAGAATACCCTGCAAATCTCGCCCTCTTATGCTGGCCCCTATCCTGCTCCCTAACTGCCCTCTGCTGGCGCTTACGATCCTCTAGGGTCTGGGCATAAGCTTGAATACGGGAAATATCCATGCCCTCCACCAAGGAGGCTGTCGTACACTCATTTATCAGATGTGGTCCCAACCCATTCACGAACATATGCACCCTATCACTCATCTCGGCCACCATATGGGGAGCATACCTTGCCAAAGAATCAAACTGCATATTGTACTCTCGCACACTCATATTACCTTGTCTAAGGTTCAAGAACTTATCAGCTCTAGCTCGTCGTATCTCAACTGGCAAGTAGTGACGAAGAAAGGCCTCAGAAAATTCCTTCCACACAGCTGGAGGAGGGTTCGGACCCCTGGATCTCTCCCAACTATCATACCAGAGAACCGCTAAATCCCGTAGCCGATAAGAAGCCAACTCTACTGCCTCTGTATCACTAACATGCATAACCCGAAGTGTACGATGAACCTGGTCAATAAAAGTCTGTGGGTCCTCCTTGGGGTCTGATCCGGTAAACACTGGAGGGTCTAAATTAATAAAATCACGAACTCTTGTACTAACTGGTTTCTCAGCAGCACCTGTATTCTGCCTCTGAGCCTGAGCAGCTACCAAGCTAGTCAATAACTGCAAAGCACTCCGCATATCCTGGTCTGGAGTGCCAGACGGAGGAACTGGAGGTGCTGGGTGCCTTCTAATATCCTCTGGAGGAGATGGAGTAGATGAGGTATGAGAGGGCATCTCACTTTGAGCCTCACTTTGTCCTGCTCTAACTTGGGGCACCTGACTGGTACCCTCTCCCGCTGCTGTATCAAGCCGTCTACTAATCGTTTGCTTCCTAGTCGAAGGCATCACTGAAAAAAACAAGGTGAATATTAGAGACGAACACTTACGACTCAACTCTACGCACGATCTAGATTCAGGAAGAAGGTAACAACCCTAGATGTCATGTAGCCTCCTGATTATAAATGTGGCGTGCTACACATCCATAATCAAGACTCTACTAGACACGGCTCATAGACAACCCCTAGGACAGACTTGCTCTGATACCAAGTTTGTCACGACCCAAACTGAAGGGCCATGACTAGCACCCGACCACATTTGCCGAGCACCAACGTACATTTCATCTAACCTTCATTATTATCTTTTAGGGCTGACGAGATCAATATAAATGGTAGACCTAGATCATGGACAACCAGCAATAAAATATGACGGCATGAACATACATAGCAGGGGATGACCAGACAATCAAGAAACTACATATAAGGTATGAGCTACCACGCTACTATGAAAGACTATACAACAAAAACTAGCCGACAAGGCATACCAAACTATACATGAGCCGACACCTGTCTATGAGCCTCTAAAAGAACATAAGTGTTGCAACATAGCCGGAACAGGGCCCCGACATACCCATAATGTCTATAACAAAAATTGCATACCAAGACCAAGGCAAGTCCGGAGAAGGGATCTCGCCAATCACCGCTGAACTGGACAGTCTACTGTGGTGGGGGAGCTGCACCTGCCTGTCTATCAGGACCTGCAGCATGACATGCAGCGTCCACAAATAAAAGGACGTCAGTACGAATAAAGTACTGAGTATGTAAGGCAAGGAACCATAAATACGATCAGTAATGTAAGCAAGGATAGAGAATATACAACCTGTAACATCTTAGTACCTCTGAGGGCTACTTACATGAAATGCATGATACATATGTATAAATACATAAACCTTTAAAGCATTCGCCTCTATGGGCATCATCATCATCATATCGTACCCGGCCATAATAGGCTCGGTAGAATCGTACCCGGCCACGTGGAGCTCGGTAAAACCCAACTGATCAGTGGTTGCACAATAGGTGCCGTACCCGGCCAACTATAGCGTGGCTCGGTAGAGTAAAATAGATACATATATATAATGCATGCTCGACTCATGGAATCACATTCTAAACCTTTCGGAGTGACGTAAGGTCGGTATCCTCTGTACACGTTATTAGGACTAACTCTTCACTATGAACCTTATAAGAATCAAGAAGTACCAACAACATTGATAACATAAGACTAAGAGAAGCAACATTAACATCAATCGTTCCATAAGAGAGAAAACAATGTAAGTACTGCTAGCTTGTAAGAGTAGAGTATCTTGGAAGCTCGTTCATTACATTATGTACAATCGGAGTCGTGCAAAAGAAGAAAAGGGATAGCCTCACATACCTTGTATATACTGCCCCAATCTCAAGCTATGCAATTGTCAAAACTCCTTAGTCTACAATAAGAGAAACGATACTATCGTTATCATTTAAGCGTCATAACTATTATGTATCGACCACAACCTATTTTACGATGAAACGGACAGCACCTCCCCTATATATATGACCTCACACCATTCAAAACAGTCACCAAACAGCCCAAACAACATCAATAATAAACATATTGAGCCTCCCAAAATAGTCCACACACAGCCTAATCACTCCATACATACGACGACCACCGTAGTCGTGTCAAACAACCTGGAAATGTTACGAATAACTATCAGCCCATAACCCTACATATATATGGTGTTTCTCCACACCCTTCCTCCTCCAAAACTCCACAAGATAGTAGTAAAATACGCAGCCCAACAACAACGCAAAACAGTCCACAAAACAATAACATTACTTCCAAGCCTTTCGATATATATTTCACAAGTTCTAGCTTCAATGGCTTAGCTGCAACTTGGATAATCTTAAATACATATAGAGTAAGAGGTTCCTTACCTTTATACAGAAAGAACAACTCCAAATTTACCTTAAATTTCCATGAAATATCCCTCCAATGCTGCCACAACAACAAAAAAGCGAAACTAGCGATCAATTAGTGTTTTTCGGCACTAGAATCACTTTAGAAGGCTTGAAATCACCTAGGATTGATATTAAGAACATGAGGGAGTATTTACAGAACATAAACCCTTTAAAACAACCTCCCACACGAGCTGGAACGACACAAAAATGAGCAACAACAAGAAGAACAAGAGACTTACTAGCGCCACGGAATTCCCGACACTTGATTTGTGTTGTTTGCCCTTTTTTGGGTCTTGAATCTTGAGAGAACCTTGAGAGGATGTTCCTAGGGTTCTAAGGTCTGAAAATAGTGAGAAGAAATGACTTAAAACGGGTTGGAGGCATCCTATATAGGTCCAAATATCTTAAACCGCCTTAGTGGGCCCCATAGAGAGGTGCTTGGCGCAGTCTCGCGAAAATGCGAATATCTCTCTACTCCGAGATCGTATCGATGAACGGTTTAATGCGTTGGAAACTAGACTCATAGATCTTTAATTTGGTTGGTATATCACCCCGTAATTACTTGTAAATTATGAGAAAAGATTAGAAACATTTGACCTAATATTTATGTAAAATTATGAACCTAAGTTGCGACAACTTTTGTCGACTTTTGTTTCATAACTCGTTTGACTTCAAGACTTATGATACGGATATTATATGATTAAAATACCTTAATAAATGACCTCTTGAGTGTATTAAGAACCGCTAGATTACCTGAAAATACGAGTTACAACATCCTTGATTCGTTTAACTTCTAATACTGGTTAATCACCCTTATACACTCTTGTATCACTTAAGACCAATAGGATTGACTTCTTATCATCTCAAAGATAATTCCTTCTTGGATTTATGTTAACTAATATATGGCATGAACTAACACATGTGGATATGGGTTGTAACACCATCCTGAGCCCGAGCTCATTCCTCAGCTGTGCAAGTCCGTTCACTTCTCATGGACATCAACTAAAAGTGCAGCAATACATTCCGATCCCAAGTCACGTTGTATCCTTCCTCATATGATGCTACTCTTTTCTGTCGTACCCAAATCTCCTGCCATATAATAGCCAGTATTCCAAATTAATTCCGTAGACCCAATCAGTGTCCACCATCAATCCCAAATCACTCTAAACTTTTCTCTAGGCGTGTAGTCATCCTACCACAAAACCTATATGCTACTCTGTCACTCTCCCACTTTGGTCAACTCCTCTCCTTTAAGAAACTACTCGACTTCTGCTTCTCCCACCTAGCCTTCGAGAAACTTAACCACTGCAGGGCACACCCCACATGTCCTTCCTCATCCTTCGCTGCCCAGTTGTTGCCTTAAATCAAAATCTATCTCTATAGCACTTGAACCAATAGATCTCTACCAACTTTAAACCTTTCCGAAAATCATATTTCTCGAGCCATCAACATTAGGAATGCTGATTCGATCCTGAACCACCGCACACTGCGATCTTTGACAGCCACTTTCTCGGCACCATTCACAATACTCTGTTCCGAAAGCGAATTGAAGAAAACAATAACACCAGCGAACTTAACACTTTATATTCATTAAAGGACGACGACACCACATCACAGATAAAGATTCCATCACACTCAAAATTACCAAGTGTCATTACTCCATCAATCCAACCTGAACACTCATAGTCCAGTTCACTTTCCTCCGCCAAAGATAAAATACTAAATCTCTAAATCTTGCACTGAGTAAACATCCTTCCAAGTCATTCACTGTTTCGACGCATAGACAAGCATCCTACCATTACGCCACACTGTGCGATAGCAACACACAAAGCGTCATAATAATCAATACCAAATCTCAAAACTTTAGGTAATACTAATACTGAACTGAAACGATAGAACGACCTTCAGCAAGGCGACGACAATAGCCCAGTCAAATATGCAGGGAGAAACATCCTGCATCATATCTGTAGTACCATTACAATTCCTCAATTCCTGATTTATAACAAGCGCTTCACGTCGAATAAGATTAAATAGGAAAGAAACAAAGGCATAAGCCTCAAAGGAATCAAATCGCATGATGAGGAGTCAAGAAGGGAAGTGCTCTTAATAGCCCTGTAGCCTCTTGAAGATAAGTATAGACGTCTCCGTACCGATCCGTAAGACTCTACTAGACTCGCTCATGACTCGTGATACCTAAGGGAACCTAGTACTCTAATACCATGTTGTCACGACCCAAAATCCGTTAAAGGTTGTGATGGCGTCGGACACCACTATCAAGCAAGCCAACACTAAATAGTTAATTAAATTCTCATTTTAATATTTTTGAAATCATAATTCCTTCAATTTAACTAGTAAAATGAACTTTATAGAGTAAATAATAATGTTTTTAACAATTTCAATATTGAATATCCCATAATCATCCCAAAACCCGGTGTCACAAGTACATGAGCATTTACTAGGGAATAATATAACATACAATAACTATCCGGAACACAAATTTGGACAGAAATGAAAATACAAATACTTTGAAGGAGACTTTGCTGGCTGCAGATCGTCACATAAGATGCAGCTCACCTAACTCACCGTATCAACCACGTTGCTGCGCTCACAAGGCCACTAGACATACATGTGCATGTACAACAAAATGTACAGCAAGTGTAGTATGAGTATGAAAACAACCCGTACCCAGTAAGTATCCAGTCTAACCTCGAAGAAGTAGTGACGAGGGATCTACTTCGACACTTAGTAGTGGTCCAATAATATTAGGTACAGTAAAAAGGTAAATAAATATGAAGCATATTAAATAAATGAAATAAACAAGTATAAAATACGTGGTACAATTCCCTTCTTTACAATTAACTCAAGCTCTCAACTAGTAAATTCCCTCCTTAACCGAAGTAGATATATATATATAGTGGATTAATTCAAATCAGTGAAAAACCCACAGATACACTGGCTTCTTGCCGAGGCGTGCGACTCGATCCAACATAAAAGTAAACCACTACTGAGGGTCGAACGACACGAACCATTGATGTATCTATTAAACTGTCAAGGCTAACAGCCAACTCCCATGAGAGTATGGTACATAAATCCTGCCGAGGCAAACAACCCGATCCCAAAAGAGTAGTGGAGATTTACCCCGCTCGTGAAATATAATTGCAACTCGATTACACATAGATTTCTTAAGTTATTATAATATTCCTCAATATATTTCGAAATTATGAAGTTCGAATGAAAATTTTAAATCTTAAATTTTGCAAATTTCAATTCTTTCAAGACAATTTTTACTCAACCTCAATCTTGCTTCTTCTAAAGGCAAACAATAAATGTAAATCAACAACGGTATCAACAAGGCATGATGTAAACTTAAACTACCCGAACATAGGCATAGCTAGTAGCTATATAGGGACCATTCAACTAAATAAACCTATCCAAGGTCCAGGAAGGCCACCTGGAATCTGATAACACCAAAGTCCACTCGTAAAAATTACATGGGGATCCCTATTTGGTCGCTCCCTTTTAACTTATACCCGTTTTATTTTTTCTGTTTGCATCCGTACCCATTTTTTTGTTAAAAGCATTTTAAAAAGATGATTTTGCCCTTTAGGACTATTGACAAAACTGTAGACTGCAAGATAAAATTTCAGCATATTTTTGCATGAAGTTTTAGCAAATGAACTAAATAACATAAGCATAATAAACTAAATAACTTAAGCATAATGAACTAAATAACATAAGCATGTTTAGTCTGAAGTTTTAGCAAATGAACTAAATAACTTCAACATGCACTAGCAAAAACTCAGTAGAAAATTACATACTGCAAGACAAAGTCTTAAGTATCTTTAGTCTGAAGTTTTCGCAAATGAACTAAATAACTTTAGCATGTTTAAACTGAAGTTTAGCAAATGAACTAAATAACTTCAACATGCATTAGCAAAAATTCATTAGAAAATTACATACTGCAAGACAAAAACTTAAGCATGTTTAGTCTGAAGTTTTCATATATGAACTAAATAAGTTCAGTATGTTTAAACTGAAGTTTTAGCAAATGAACTAAATAACTTCAACACTCATGACAAAACTGTAGACTGCAGGATAAATAACTTCAGCATGTATTAGCATGAATTTTTATCTTCAATATAAAACAACTTCATGCTATATTAGCATGAAGTTTTAGCTTCAACATGAAACAACTTCATGCTACATTAGCATGAAGTTTCTGGTTTTTGATAAAGCGGCTGAGAGGAGATGAGGAGATCTTTTTTCATGAATGAGATTGCATATCACGCGATTTATCAGGGGTATAAGTGTCATATTATTACGAATTTTTGGCAACTAGCTACCAAATCAATAATTTTAAAAATAGGGTACAGGTTAAAAGTAGCACAAATATAGGGTGCGACTGCAAATCCCCCAGTCCACTCCAAGTCAAACTTGAAATTCAAAAACTTTTAAAATTCAAACTTTTGACAATAAGCGCCTAATCGTTCCCGGACCATTCGATACTCAACCCGAGTATAGGCCCAAGTCCAAAATCACCTTACAAACTGTAGGAACCTTCAAATTCTGATTCCGAGGCCGTTCATTCAAAAACAATACCTAGATCAACTCTTCCAACTTAAAGCTTCCGAATTGAGAATTATTCGTCCAAATTAACTCCGAACTTCTTGAAAATCAAAACCAACTACACACGCAAGTCATAAGGCCTAAAGTAAAGCTACTCAAGGTCTCAACCTGCGGAGCGAAGTACTAAAACTCAAAACAACCGGTCGAATCGTTACACCCAATCTGTTAACTAGGTGATTCATAGTCTCAAACCTGATCCATATCAATTTATCTATCCACAAACTTTCTAGTTTGTATTGCCAGTTATGGTATATTCCACATAACTAGAAACCACATGTCTATTTGAACAGGAAAATAGACAGGTCATCTCGGGGCCTGTATGGTGACTCAACTATACAGGTATCAATGAGGATTACGACCACCTGTTTTTAACATAGATTTGTTGTCTAGGAGTTGCTCTACTAGACCTTTTGTATCAATGAGGATTACGGCCTTCAATATGGATGAAGGTTGTATATCAATGAGTCACTTAGTCCAATGTCATCTATTGATATATTGAAGGTCGTCGTATCAAAGCCCTTTGATATACATCGTTAATAGACCATTTAACTGAAGGTCGTAGCAATCACCATTATGTTCCATATTGAACGTCAACTTTAATATATGTGAATTGGACTAAAGATTATTCTGGTTTCCGTATTTTTACCTAACAAACAATCAACATTGCTACGCCTAACATTCACTTCAAACTAATTGCAATCCTATTTCAGGTTTATAGGGTTGGCGAATCAACACAAACCTTGATATAGCCTCAAAGTGAATGTTAGGCGTAAATGACATTCACCCAACTCGTAAAATTACGATCTCATTGATACGTATATATCATTCTCATTAAGGATTATATTCGTGGTAAATCGAATGAAGGTACGGTGGGATAACAAGTCTCTTAGGGCCTAATTAACCAAGAAGAATGAATCTTCTTAAAAGCAGGAGTATATTCAAATATAAATGAGATGACTTAGGGTTCGTATATTCGTGACTCACCATATCATTTGTTAATTTCAAACTAGATATACTTCAAAAAGGCCTAGCATGGGAAGGGTTTAGCACATCCACAATTACAAAAAGATGGATTGAAATAGCAAGGACCTATATATCGACAGCATGTTTCTTTTAAACTAGACTTTATAAATTAACTAAGCAATATAAGACTTCTCTACGAGATACAAAAATTTTCGATTCAGATTGCAATTAGTTGTTCTAAATTCTAATGCCAAATATATTAAATATTTTAATCTGTTATTTGGCATATAACATTTCATGCATAAGTTATGTGAAAATTGATTTACTCATCTAGAGTGGTATTATAATTTATGTAGCGATGACATATTGGATGAATTTGCTTATTCAAGCTATGAACAGATGATTTTTTTTCACTAAAGAAAACTTGATTTATTGATACTAAACTGTCACAGAAAGGAGGGACTGAAGGAGGTGTTGCAATCCTTTTTAGGTCTAAAGTAAAACATAACAAACTAAAACTTGGGGAATTTTCAAAACAGAGTGCATCTTCAGTATGCTGATAAGTCAATCTTTTCCAAACTAATGAATTGTTGCGAAAACATACTGCAGCCAATAATTTGCACTGTGAAATAGCTGCTTCGAGATTTTCTTTTTAAGTAATTCTTACTCTTGATTTCTTTTGGTATGTGGTACCTTTGTTGCACATGAATTGGACAGAGCTTGTTGATCTTGGTAAACAAGATTGATGCGTCGTCACTTATATTTGCAGAACGAGGAAATTGTTTAGCCGTAAAATGATACAGTTGAATTTATAGCGTGGTTTATAGACAAGCGAATCGACTTGATCCAAAAATGATAAATAATTAAATAAAATGCAAGACTTAGCGTTGAAATCGAGATAAAATAGCAGAGAGCTTGGTTTCGAGGCAAGGCTTCCGAAGACAGCTATAAGAATACCGTGAGAAAGAAAATAAAGTATTATTTAGCTTGTAATAATGTGTAGCATAAGTTTATCAGAAATTTTATTTCTTACAATGGCTGTTGAAGTCACTATTTATAGTTTATCCTTGGAACAAGATCCTAGGATCAAACTCCTCTTAAATGACAATAATGAAGGTCATTGATGAATATGCAACGACAAGTTATGAATGCCGAAATCCTCCGTAATGGATGTTTATTTAATGTTGAAGAATATTTTCCATTGATTGTCATCTGGTGGCAAATATTTTTTTGTCCCCATTGATAATATCCCCTTTGGGGTCTACCCGATGCCAACCGAAGCTGTCTTCCTCGGTCTTGGCTTTCACACGCTTCGTCTTCCGTCTGTCCCCAGTTCCACGTGTCACTCTATCATTCAAGTATTTAATGTGAACTGATTTTACCCTATACAGATAGTCCCTCTGCTATGTGCCACCGGAAAGTTGGTGAAGATTCTTTTCTTGGTGGGAAATTTTCTGAAGCCTTCTGAAAAGTTTCTGACACTTGATTAGATGCACGTCTCTCCGCATTTAATACCCCGAACACGTATTACTCTATGATTTAGAAATATTTTGGCCGGTTCTCGAGGTAATCATGGCCTCAATTTTAGCTGCCTATTACTTTACTTATACGCCTTATACTTCTTATTTTACACTTAACAGTTTTACAAATTCTCTCAACTTCTTTGCATTCAACTCTTTCCTGCTTTCACTCTTCTTTAATCTTCTTCAAATAACTCTTAACACCTTTTGTTAATCATGGCTTCTTTCACTAACTCTTCCAAAAATTCTAGTTTTCTCTTCGGTGGGGGTTCAAAGCAGAACAAAGATAAAGAAATCAACGTTGATACTCACCCCCTATGGTGAGCACCATCATCCCCAAAAGACTCAACACAGCCAAGGACTTCGAAGAGTAGTTTCCTTCTTTAAGTTCTCGCACTTGGGCTATTGGCATATACCCTTCTTCCATACGCCATTCCAGCATTCCTGCTATGAAGGAGGATAGTAATTTCCATGATCAGAACATTATTGCTCCTGAATTGGTGGAGCGAGTAACCTTTTCCAAGAAGGGTTTCATGTACGTTTATACGTACCAATTTACTTGGTGCGTTTTCTTTTGGAGTGGGGGAATTGACCACGTGATTTTGGAATTGTGCCACAAATACTAGGTTTCCTTGGCACAGGTGGGCACTTCTGTATGGTGAACGGTGGCCTATTTACGACGACTGTGCCAGGAGACGAAGGAGGAACTCACCTTAGCTCGTATGATAAATCTTTACTCCCCCAGGATTTTCGTGGGGGAGTAATAAATTTCAGTAAACGTAGCCACTATGCTTTTTTTACAAGCATGGATGATGACAACGACTGTGGATGGATGAAGCAGTTTGTCGCACTAGGGATATCATCCCGACCAAAACTCCATCTTTCCCTAAGTCTTGGACTCGTACACATAAGTTCAAAGTCTGTCTTTATTTCTGAAAAAAGGTTATTTCATATCGTTGCTGATCCTTGTCTTTTCATTATTTCAGCAACTCACTGGACACCACCAAAGGTTGAAGGCTTGGACCAGTGGGTTCAAAAGATTATGGATATTACCATGCCTGAGACTCGATGGTGGATAGTACTAGCTCCCAAATATGGGTGGAAGGCCAAAAACCATGGTAAGTTGACTCGTGAAACTGATTTTGTCCTCATCTCATTTTTGTGCATAAGAAAATTGGTTAACCTTTTTTTCGTTGAAGTCAAGTCTCCCGCAAAGCTCTATTACCATCCCTGTGGAGGATGTTTTAGCTGTTCCTGCAGAGGCACCGAGGTTGCTGGAGGAGGCTTTCACCCGAACATGCATCATCGGATCTGCTTCTGGTGCAAGTACTTCTTCTCGGAGTCCCCGGCAGGAGAACAAGCAACCCAAAAAGGCAACGATCTTCCTCGGCCGAGGATAAGAATAAAAAGGTGAAGAAAGCTGCGCTTGATCTAGCCATAATCATTATGGTAATTGATGATGATAAGGAAGCCATTGATGAAGGGGCTTACCTACAAATGAGACAACAACCTTCATCAGGTCAACACAATGATCAATCTGAAAAACTTATAACCCCAAACGGGGACAATGCCCAAGCGCTCTGGGGAGAGTTTGACTTAGTGGAGAATGCCAATTCTCCCTTTCTGGTCCGAGTTGCTGCTCTTGGTACTATGAGGCTGAGTACTAGGCCTCTTCCATCTTTAGTTGGTAAGCAACCAACAACCACCACTGCCTTTGCCGCAGCTGCTTCTCTACCCATAACACCATCCACTTCATCTCCTTCCACACCGGCCATACCTTTATCACCAGTAATGTTACATCATCCCCACTGTTTGCAGACACCCGAGAGGATGATGTCCCTCCTCCCAAGTCCCCAGATCATAGGAATTTGGGGCACAACTATTCGCCCCCTTCCGCAGATCCCCAAATGAGGAGGAGAGTCTCTCTCTCAATATCTACTGAGTGTAACCTGCTGTCCCTACCTGTGAAACTTTCCAATTACATAAAGTTGCTAGCTTCATAGAAAGATAAGAAGAAAATACACTCTCTTATGGGAGAGTGTATGATAAATAACGCCATGCACAATGCAACAACGGTATTGTACTTGTTCTTTTTTATGTTTTGTTTCCCTTTGACTTGTTATGATAGTGTTTCTAACTTGTGATTTGCTTCGCAGGCCAACTTCCTTGCTTTCGAGGACCTTCAAAAGTTGATCCTCAATATAGAAATCTTTAGTCTAAGCGGAATCAACTGTTGGCCGAGAGAGACCAAATTGCTGCTCACCTCCTAGTGTTGGAAGAAAAAGCTACTCAAGCCGGTGAGTTAAAGTCGTGGTTACAGCAGAGCGAGCATGAAGTGATGGCCCTCAGCCAAGAAGCATCTCAGTTAAATGTACAATTTCAAGAAGCCAATGCTAAATGGTCTGCATCCAGAATGTTTTGCTCGCTGTTGCTAAGTGTGAATATGCCTCCATAATTGAGAGATTGAATAACTTGGAGGCAGCCTTGAACTCAAAAGCTGAAGAGGTTGCTACTACTAAGTAGAAGCATGTCCAGATGGAGGATAAGTATAATAGGATCATGGAGTACAATAACGTTCATATAGACACTATCTGTGATCTTGATCTTAGCCTTAGCACCGCTAGATCTGAACGGGATGGCCTTTCGAGCGAGATTGATCGGCTTAAACCAGAACTCCAGCACCGAGCGGATTCTCTCATTATTGATAAAACACATTCTATGTATAGAATAAGGATAAAAACCTTGGAAGATGACAAAGCGGGCGTCATTGATATTGATGCCAAAATCGCCAAGGCCCGGGAGTTGGAGTCAATTGCTCGAAGACACCTCCCAGCTCAGCCTGATTCAACTGACTCTTTTGGTTCTGATTCTGAGTTCTCGGGCACTGAGGAGGAACTTGAAGGGGATAATGATGAAGGCCAATATCCCGAGTCAAAATCATATCCGCCTACTTCTAATAGGGGCGCAGATGCTTCTCTTCCACATAGTTCTAGGGGCAATATAGCTTAGCTTTTTGCTTTCTTTTCTTTTGTTATTTTCTTTTTGTATTTTTTTAGTTGTTTTGCGAGCACGTTTGATAAATAAATCTACTTTTTGTTCAAGCATTGTGCAAAGTTTACTTTTTTGTGTCGAATTATGCAAGGCTTTGACTGTTTATATCTACTCTAACTGCAATCAACAATTTTAAGTTGTACTTCCCATAGACATGTGTGTTGTCTATGGAGATGACTGGTTGACAATGTAAAAAATCATCAATGTGTGACGTGTCCTAGTTACTAAATACTACCTAGAACACACGTTAATTTTCAAAGAATGCCTTTTTTGATAATAATATTTCCATAAATCTGCTGCACTGATGACTATTAAGCTAGTTGTTGGAGGTTTTACTTTGAACATATCAGTGCGTACACACCCCAAGCCGGCTTGGATGAGGAAGTCAGGAGGCGTTTCTGGGAGGATTTGGATGAGATGGTGCGTGGTATCCCGCATACTGAGAAGATTTTCATAGGAGGAGATTTCAACGGCCATATTGGAGCGACGTCTAGGGGGTATGATGATGTGCATGGTGGCTTTAGTTTTGGAGATAGAAACGAAGGAGGAACGTCTTTGCTGGACTTTGCTAGAGCATTTGATTTGGTGATAGAAAGCTCGAGTTTCCCGAAGAAGAGGGAGCACTTTGTAACCTTTTGTAGTTCGGTGGCCGACATTCAGATTGATTATTTACTTTGCAGGAAGTTTGGTAAAGGCCTTTGCACGGATTGCAAGGTCATCCCAAGTGAGAACCTCTTGCCTCTTCATAGGCTTCTAGTCATGAACCTTGAGATCATGAGGAAAAGGAGGAAGAGGGAGATGTATAGACAACATAGTATTAAGTGGGCAGCCTTGACGGAAGCTAAAGTGCAGGACTTGGGGGTCAAGTTAAAGGCCCCGTTAAAATTTCCTAATGATTTAAGATTTTAAAGTGCGCTAGCTAATTTGGGAATAATGTTTTCGAGTATTAAAGGAGACCTGTGGTATGCTTAAGGTATATTGGAGAATATTAAGGAGGTTTGTGAGTGGGAAGAATTTGTGTGGAACAAGTTGGATACATTTAGTGGAAAGAATGTCTCAATTTGCACAACACTTTACTTTAAGCGGGAATTACTCTCATAGAAAAATTATATTTTCAATGAATTTTGTCCCTAAAGCATAGCCCTTCGAGTCTAGTTTCAAACTCATCAGACCATTTGTCATTTGGATATACAAGAAATTATGATCAAATTACTAAATTAAGGTACACAGAATGAAGAAAGTCTTGATAAGTGTTTAAAGCCTTAAATCGCGCCTCGAGATCTCTACTTTCCGCTTGTGTACCCTAGATGGCTATGGATGAGGTTAACATTGTGTAATCATGGTTTCATACTTATATAAAGATTTGGAAGTGAATTGGGGGTATACATCGTAGCAAGGTATCGAAAGAGAGTAAGTTGGAAAACATGAAATATAGAAAGGATGCTACTGGGGAGCTCGTCTGAACTCGTGTGCCGCGTGGGTTTGAACGAGCCATGACCCCCAACAATTTAAAAAAATAGCAACATATTTCCCTAGCACACAAACTTGAACGAGAGATCATTCATGTCTGTGCGACGCACGAGGATGCACAAGCCAAGCCTGAAGCCTTTATATAGAACATTTCGATACCTCACCTCCCCCACTCCTCTTGGACGATTCTTGGAGCTCCTCTCCACTATCTCAAGACCCCCTCCCATATTCAAGGTGAGTAATCCCTACTAGTTTGGTGTTTCATTCCATCAATTCCACCCTACAACTAATCAAATCCACCATGGAATCATTAGATTTTCAAGGAATCTTCCCAAGAGCTCAAGTGAGGACTTTTACAAGATTCACTCCCAAAGGTAATTCCATCTCCTTGGACTTGCATGAATGACTTAATAATGAATATATGAGTAGAAATTTAGAGCTAGAACTTATTGCATGATTATTGTAAGCCATAGTTTCACCGATTGGAATTTTTAGAATTTGTAGAGAATGAAAAGTGATTTGTTTAATGAATTGGTTGGTTGGGGATGGATGATATGGCATGAATACGTTGTTGGAGGTCATAAACTATTAAAGGCCGGTTGTAATATGAATTGGTGGAGCAAAGAGTGGGTATTGAATAAGGAGATATCATCAATAAAGGTTGTAGAGAAATGTGCACACTCAATGTTTGATAAAATGCCTAAGTTAGCTGAATGTGATGAACCCCTTCCTAATGATGGTCCAATTTGACCATGTTTCTATAGATTGACGTTTCCAAGGGTAGTGGAACATTTAGCAACTCCAATGAAATCTCAATCGAGGTATGTTGGCTAATTTCTCTTTTTGAATCGAATTCCATAATGTTCCCTAAGGTGTATGGTTGACTCAAGTTATAAATTCCTATATTCCGGGTTATCCCTTATACACTCGACTATCTCGAACGAGCCTTATGTCGAAAGATATAAGTTTAAAGTATGGTATGTGTATTAAAATGCTATGGCTTTGAGCCGTGTTTTAAATGAAGGTTATAATGCCAATTGTGTGAGAAAATCTTGATATGCTTAAGACCTTTAATTGCTCATATGTGTATCTAAAGTCTTGATTTAAAATGTCTTATTGTTGATAATCTATAAAGATGCTTGATAATGAAATAAGTGAATTGGGGATATAGTGTGTGGCCAACGTGCCAATAATTTATGTTATAATTATGGCTAGTGGTGCCAAGGAAATGAGAGGATGTGACAAAGATTATGAAATGAGCCTCGAACTCAACTATTTTAAAATGACTTCTAAAATAGAATTGCCTAAAAGCTCTTGTACTCAATCCATGCTCGTAAGTGGTTGCTTTAACTAATTCTTTGCTTTATAAATATATCCAATGTGATTCAAGATCTTACCTACTCAGGTGTTGAAATTGTACATTACTGTTATTGGGAAAGAGTACTTCAAGAATAAATAGTGTATTGCTTGTTTGTGATTTTAATGTGTGTTTCTAATGCTAGTCAGCGTGCCACATTCTTTGGGAAGAAACCTTACGTGTTTAAAGTTTCCATAACTAATGAATTTGAGATTTATGATTTGGAAATATTCAATATGTTGATGTTTGATGGTGATCCTTCAAAATATAAAAGAGGTGAAAGTGTGGTACATGAAATACATCCATCGTGCCATGAATAAAGAATCTTGTGAATGGTCAAAAGAGCCAAGGAAATATTGTGGTTGTGAGTGATTGAAACTACTAATGAAGATTTATACGATGTGAATGATGTTGAGGTGAGTACACTTATATTTATGTTACCTTTGTGTTTAAATCAAATCAAAAATGTTTTTGGAGAATATCGATAGTCACCAAGGAAGGGTAGGTTTAATTAACCTAACCCCGAAACTACACTTGCAGGTGTAGGAGTGAATTGTGAATATTTCCCTTAGTTGGGATGAAAGTGATGTGATAAAATTATTCCCCTCAATTAGGATGGGATTATTGGTAAAAGCAGTTGATGTCGATCTACACGACATTCTGGTGAGACGGCCTAGCCGATCGGGTCGTGATTGGATGTCATGCCGCACACATGGTGGTGATTGTGCTGGAAATTATAACTGAAATTTTGATCAAGATTGTGATAGATGTTGATGTCTCAGATGAGATGGCCTAGTCGATCGGGTCATGATCAAACTCTGTGCCAAGAGTACGGTGGCATTGTCAACAGTGGTATTTTGAATATTGGCATTGTGAACTGTGGTATATCGGTACTAAAGATCTCCCAACCAAAAATATATATTATTTTTATATTTTGAAAGTTGTTATGTTTTAACTGGGCATTTGGATATTGTTGATCGTGACTTGTTGTTCTATAGTTATCCCTTTTTATATGGACATTCTATTTTGAAAGAGGACATTTAGCTATACATACTAGTGTTATTCGATGGACTAACGTCCCTTTTGTCGGGTTGTGTTGTATCTTTAATTGATGCAGGTGGTTCTAGAGCAGGCGGCATTGATCAATGACAGCGGTACACTCTCTTCCCCGCTAACTTGGTGGTCCCCACATCATTTCAGGGTCATGTATCTTTTATTCCTCATGTACTTTGTGTTTTGAGGTATAGCTGGGGCCTTATTACCGGCATTTCCATATTACTCTTCTATTGTACTTAGAGGCTCCGTAGAGAGGTTGTGGATGGTGTTTGATGTTGGGAATTGAACTAGAAATGTTGGTATTTGGCAAACATGTTTTTTTCATTATATCTATAATCATGAAATATTTTGGAAATTATGAGAATGAAGCTGCTAATAGAATTGAAATGGGAGTTGTTAATGAAATATTTGCAGTGTTTGATTAATGGAGTAAATATCCTCTTTATTCATGGATGAGTTTGGGTAGAAGGAAATATAACAAGCTTGCTTGACCAGGGTATCTCGTTTGAGCACCGATCACGCTTCCCAAGGTTAGGGAGTGACATCAAGCTGGTGACTATGGGGGCTTGGAGGAGTAGTGGGGACACAAGCGCTATGTGTACCACGACTGCAAAGTGCATTAGGGAAGCCGCAAGAGAGGTATTAGGGGTCTCAAAGGGTTACTTTGTGGTCACAAGGAAGATTGGCGGTGGAATGGAGAGGTGCAAGGAAAAGTGGAAACCAAGAAAGCAGCATATCTGAAGCTAGTGGAAAGTGCAGACAAGGAGGAGAAGAGGGAGAATAAGGAGCATTATAAGTTGTCTAAGAAAGAGGCAAAGCTAGTAGTTACGGCGGCCAAAACTGCAACTTTTAGTCGTTTGTACGAGGAACTCGAGGGCTGAGGTGGAAATAAGAGTTTGTTCAGGTTAGCCAAGGCGTGAGAAAGGAAGATGATGGCTTGGACCAAGTGAAATGCATCAAGGATGAAGAAGGTAGAGTTTTGTTGGATGAGGGGCTTATCCGTCGGAGATGGCAGACATACTTCCATAGTCTCTTGAACGATGAGGGTGACAAGAGCATTGTACTGGGTGATTTGGAACTCTTCGAAAGTCGTTGTGACTTTGGGTATTGTAGGTGGATTAGAGTTGATGAAGTTGAGGGGGCTATGCGTAAGATGAGAAGGGGAAAAACAACCGGGCTGGATGAAATCCTGGTGGAATTTTGGAAAAGTGCAGGCAAGGCAGGCTTAGAGTGGCTCACTAGGTTATTTAATATTATTTTAGAATGAAGACGATGCCTGAAGAGTGGAGGTGGAGCACGATGGTTCCTGTATACATGAACAAGGGTGATATCCAAAATTGCAATAACTATCGGGGTATCAAGCTGCTTAGCCATACTATGAAAGTTTGGGAGAGTGTGGTAGAGCTACGGGTAAGGAGGAGTGTATCTATATCTAAGAACCAATTTGGCTTTATGCCGGGGCATTCGACTACAGAAGTCATCCACCTTGTTAGGAGATTGATGGAGAAGTATAGGGGGAGAAAGAAGGACTTGCATATGGTGTTCATCGACTTAGAAAAGACGTACGATAAAGTTCTGAGGGAGGTTTTGTGGAGATGTTTGGAGGTTAGAGGTGTACTTGTTGCCTACGTTAGGTTGGTTAAGGATATGTATGATGGACTAAAGACCTGAGTGAGGACGGTGGGTGGGGACTCGGACAATTTTCTGATTATGATGGGGTTGCACAGGGTTTGGCACTCACCCCTTTTTTGTTTGCTCTGGTGATAGACGTACTGACGCGCCACATCCAAGGGAAGGTGTCGTGGTGGATGCTATTTGCCAATGATATCGTATTAATTAACGAGACATAAAAAGGTATGAACGTGCAATTAGAGGTATGGAGGCAGACCCTGGAATCTAAAGGTTTCAAGTTGACCAAGACCAAGAAAGAAAACTTGGAGTATAAGTTTAGTGGCTAGACTCAAGGAGGGGAAGGGAAAGTGAGGCTAGACTCACAAGTCATCCCTAAAAGAGGGAGTTTTAAATACCTTGGGTCTATTATACAGGGGGTGGGGAGATTAAAAAGATGTCACACATCGTATTGGGGCGGGATGGATGAAATGGAGACTCTTCCGGTGTTTTTGTGTGACAAGAAGGTACCACCGAAACTTAAGGGTAAGTTATATATAATAGTGGTTAGACCAACGATGTTGTATGGAGCTGAGTGTTGGCCAGTCAAGATTGTTCATGTATAAAAGATGAAGGTAGCAGAGATGAGGATGTTGAGAGGGATGTGCAGGCACACCAGGTTAGATAGGATCATAAATGAGGTTATTCATGACAAGGTGGGTGTGGCCCCTATTGAGGACAAGATACGGGAAGTGTGGCATAGGTTGTTTGGTCATGTGAGAAGGAGGAGCACGAGGCGAGCCAAAGAAGAGGTGGGACATGGTGCAGCTTCAGCTGACCGAGGACGTAAACCTTGATAGGAAGATATGGAGGTTGAGGAAAGGGTAGTAGAGTAGATAGTCTAGAGCATTCATAACAATAATATTGGCACTCAATCTCACTTTCTGTTGGTAGTATATTATTATGACTAACCATTGTTTCCTTCATTATTGATCACCTTACTATCTTATTGTTTTTATTTTGATTTTGTATGGCTTTTTGGTACTATCCCTTCTTGTCTATATTTTCGTTAGTATGGTGCTTATGCTTTCCTGAGCTGAGGGTTTATTGGAAACAACCTCTCTATCCTCACAAGGTAGGGGTAAGGTTTGCGTGCACAATACTCTCCCCAGACCCCACGGTGTGGGATAATACTAGGTATGTTGTTGTTGTTGTTGTTGCTGTTGTACTGATGTTATACACAACCTCACCTTGTACCGTATATACTTTTCAATGTGTGAAATTAAAAAATGGGATATCATATCAATATCCAGAGTAAAGTGATTACTATTAGTTGTGTCCATAATATAAGTATGTCCTCCAATTTATTTTCTAATCACCCACATATTGCTTTCATATTGTCTTGTATGAAGCGTCCAATTAACCCTTTGCTCCCTTTAGAATTGTTTTGTCGACTCAGCAACCTTAAATTTTCGAGAACTTCTTGTAATGACCCGACTAGTTATTTTGATCATTTCCATTCTGCTCAGCTATTCGAAGTCTTTTGTAGCTTCATATGATGTATTATGACTTGCGTAAATTATTGATTGAGGATTATCAGGTGATTCGAGATTGATTTGGAAGAATGATTCACAACTAGTAAGCTTGAAGTTGGAAAAGTTGACCAAGTTTGAATATTATGTATTTGACATCAGATAAGGATTTTTATGGTTTCGGTAGGGCCGTACGGTAATTTTGGACTTGGGCGTATGCGCGGAATTTCATTTGGATATTTCTAAATGTTTTGGAACTATTCGACGAAAGTTGGTAATGTAAAGGTTTGGAAAGTTCATAGATTTAACCGGTAGTTGACTTTGATATTATCGGCTCGAATTATTGTTTTGGAAGTTGGAATATGTTCGTTTTGTCATTTGGGACTTGTGTGAAAAATTTGGGTTCATTCTTTATTTATTAGGCTTGAATCAAACGTTTAGTTCGAAGTTTGAAGTTTATGAGCTTAAGAGATTGATCTTGATGGACGATTCGTGGTTTTGATATTATTACACGTGATTTGAGGCCTCGAGTAGGTCCGTATTATATTGTTGAACTTGTTGGTATGTTCGTAGGATTCCCGAGGGGCTCGGGTGGGTTTCAGATTAATTTCGGCACATTTCGACATTGCATGCATTACTTGTTTTCTACTGTTATATGTTGCCTCTAGTGTTATTCGCGATCGTGACATGTGTTTTATTCTGCTGGTGATTTGTTCATCGCGGACATGATAAATGGTATGCATTCGCGAAGGTTGAGCTAATTGTTATTCGGGTTCACGCCTTGGGTTATGCATTCTCATAGGAGAGCTGGGGGCTAGAGGAATTGTATTCGTGTTCGCAGAGTCTTTGACGAATTCATGAAGGTTTGGTCCCGTTATGCATCGTGTTCGCGAGGACTATTCTGAGAACATAGAGAAATTTTGTGGTTGTAAGGACCCATAAAATTTTACCTAGAACCCAGGATTTTGTGGTGCCAAGGTAGGCTAACATGTTCGAAGGTTGTAGATAATCTTTGCGGCAAGACTTTTTGAGTTGTACAAAGCATTGGGGAGTCGAAAGAATAATTTTTGTAGGACATGTTATAATTGCAATCTATTATGCAACCGTAAAACAACTTCGCGGACTGTAGATATTTCGCATAATGCAATAGCAGCGAAGCCAATTTTGGAGGTCATTTTTCGATCTATTATGCGACCGCATAATCATTTTGCGGGCCGCATTTCCATCGCAGATTCAACATGAAAAATTCCAAAGGGAGATTTCGCGGTCCATTTTGCGGCTGCATAATCGGTCTGCGGACTATATACCTGTCGCAGACCTAACCTGAGCAGCCCAGTTTTGGAGGATGATTTTGCGGTCCTTTATGCGGTGTACTCTGCGATCGTAGAGTTGATTTTGGAGGGTCCATTTTGTGATTTTATAACCCGACTCCATTTTTTATATAACGATTTGGGGTTATTTAGGCTGGTTTCAGTTGCTGTTTTAGAGAGAGGAGCAGTGTTTTAGAGAGGGATTAAGAAGCTCCCTCCATCCTACTAATCATCCCTTGCTCATGCCTTAGAATTCAACAAGGAAAGCTCTCAAGGTCTCCTTCTAAGAGGTAAGGCTATACTCTCGAGCTCTCAACTTTGGAATTGGGCTGAACATGGGCAATGAAAGGCATGAATCTGGGGTCGAAAGTTAGTCATTTTGCATGCATGTGCTAAAAATGGTGTTATGGGAACTATTAACTCATTTGGGTAAAATATGGACGTGAGGATTATTTATAAGATGAAGGATTCCCATCCTAGGGCCTTGTAGTCTAATTTGCACACCTAGGGCTTAATGAAATGCCTAGGTGAGCTGAACCCATGAATCTCTTTCTAATTATTGTTCAATTTTGTTATGTCTTTAAGTAGATTGATGTTGCTAGGATTTCGGAATGTTGTAGTAGTTTAAGGAAAGCTCAAGCGAGGTATGTTGGCTAAGCTTCTCTTGTAGAGTCGAATTCCATGATGTTCTCGTAAGTTCAAGTGTTATTGGGCCTAGTTCTTGTTTCTCTTGTTCCGAGTCATTCCTAATTAATTCAAATGTTCCAATTAAACTTTGTGTCAAAATATATATACTCAATTGTATTCCAAATGCCCTTATCATATTATGTTCTTCTTCGGGACTGTATTCAAGTATGACTAATTTATCAAAATGTTATGATTTAAATTCATGTTTCACTTGCAAGTTATTATGCCCAATTTTTGAAGAACTCAATGTGCTCAAGACTCATATTGCTCATATACGTATTTAAGGCCTTGATTACAAATGGTCTTATTGTTGATAATCTATGATGATTCTTGAAAGTGAAAGGAAAGAGTATGAAATATAAAATACGGCCAATGTGCCAAGAACGAAATTACACTTGCGGCTAATAGTGCCAATAAATGAAAATAATGTGTGAAAGATTATAAAATGAGTTGTAACTCCTTTATACAATAAATATTTTGGGAGCATCATCAGTCACCGAGGAAGGGTAGGTTGAAACAATCTAACCCCGAAACTACACGTACTGATATAGGAGGGATTGAGGGGTAAATCCCCGTACTAATGTGTTGAGCGTATTCCCCTTAATTGGGATGTGATTGATGTGTTTAGATTATTCCCCATAATTGGGATAAGATGATCGCTAGCAGAATGTGATGTCGACCCACACGACATTATGGTGAGATGGCTTAGCCGATCGGGACGAGATCGGACGCCATGCCGCGCACATGGTAGTATTGTGATTGGATGTATTAGGTGAGACGACCTAGCCGATCATGCCGAGATCTGCCTCTATAGCACGGTGGTGTATCGGTACAAAACATCTCCCAACTTTAAATTATTGATATTAACTTGAAAAATCACCTTTCTCTTAACTTAATGCTTTAATATTATTTGAGGCTCTCATTGATTCCATATTTTTTTTCCTTGTACTGTTATTCATTTCATTGAGAGGGTGTTTAGTCTTACATAGTAGTACTAACGTCCCTTTTTTTGGGGCTCTACATATGGATGTAGGTGGTTCCACAATAGGCAACATCGATAAGTGATAGCAGTACACCCTATTCTCAACTGACTTGGTGAACCCCATTTCATATCGGGTGCTTTGTATCTTTTGTTCCTTATGTATATTATTTTGAGGTATAGCTGGGGCCTTGTTACCGACACCGTGATATTACTCTTTTTTATCCATTAGAGGCTCCATGAACTTAGTGTGAGTTGTATTTTGATTTAGGTAAGTCAAACTTGAAATGTTGTACTTGTAGCACATGATTCCACTTCTAAAACTATGCATGTGTAATGTATTTTTGGAATTGTAAATGAACTAACTAATGGTAATAAAATTGGTGTTGCTTGTGAAATACTCTCATTGTCTAATGAATGGTATGCATCTTGACTTTATTAATTGGTAAGGTCTAGTAGAAGGCATCAAGTAGGCTTGCTTGATTGGGATATTTCGGTTGAGCACCGGTCACGCTCTCCAAGGTCGGGGCATGATAGTGGTCGCCTAAGTTTGTGCTTCGCGAATGCGAGACTTCTTCTGCGTTCACGAAAGGTACATCTGGAGCAGTGTATGAAATACTCTATTTCAAAGGTCTTGGTCATTTTATCATATTTTGATCTATGGAGCTAGGATTTGGGCGATTTCGGAGGCGATTTTCTCCACATGGATTGGGGGTATGTATTTTCTACTCGGTTTTGATTATATTCTATGATTGCATCTTCGATTTTGGCATTTGATTGATGATTTAAAAAAGAAATTGGGGTTTTTTTGTCTAAACTTTTCTAAATTGAATATTTGATATTGGAACATTGATACAGAGTCAAATTTGAGTGGAATTAGTATGGTTAGAATCGTATTCGAATGGATTCTCTGAATTTGTGAGTTTTGTCAGGTTTCCAGGTGTGGGCCTAAGTTTGACCTTTTGGTTGACTTTGAGTAATTGATTAAAGATTCAATCTTTATCGTTTGAGTTTGCTTCCTATGACATTTTTTGATGTTCTTAAGTTACTTTTGGTTAGTTTCGAGCCGTTCGGATGTTGATTTGCATGCGATGGCATTTCTAGATTATCGGTTGTCTTGCTCAGTATTTGATTTGGCATTACTTGAGGTAAGTAACATATCTAATCTTGAATTTCAGGGTAAATAACCTTGAGAACTATGATAATTAAGATGGGTTGCGGGTGAAACACGTGCTAGGCGGCAGGCGCGTGCGCGTGCACCGAGGTATACATGATACAATTAGTTCTTTGGCTATTATATGCCTTGTTTTGCTATCATGCTTCTTTGATATCACATTTTCTCCATCTGTTGACCACATGGGATATTATTCATTCTACAAAACTCATGCCTAGGCTACCTGTTCAATTGTTTGAGACATGATTGGGCTATTTTTGCCATATTGAGTTATTTGCCATAGTCGTAGTCACGATTTTCATTAATGATATTTACATTCACATGTTACAGCTTAGTCTCTCTGCACTTTTGATATGTTGACTCACATGTTATTGGTGTCCTTGCACGTGACATGACTTTGAACTGTATATGAGACATATTATGTTATATAATTGGATTATGTTTCTGTGAGATGTCTACATATTGAGGCTTCAACGGCAGATTGTTGACTAATGTAGGCTATAAAGACGTATTGATATAGATAATTGGATCGGGTTGCGCGCTGCAATGATTATATTAATATTGAAGTGACACGTATGCCAGACCTCACATTAGGCTAAGTTTTACTAATTTTAGGCTACTCGTTCACTAGACCCCACTATTAGGCTAAGTGATTATGATTAGCTCTAGGGTAGAATCTGCCTCTCCGGAGTCTGACATGCCAACAGTAAGTGCATGCAAAGTGCTATATACACGTGCTCAATGATGGACCTTATGTCAGGCACCCGTGTAGTGCAAAGTGTAATTATTGTGATCGATCCATAGTGATGAAGGAGGGTACTTGATATAGGCATCTGAAGTGTGCTAAGAATGTGTGTACTTAATGAGTTCCCTGTGAAACAAAGTTCTTAACATGTTGGATAGAGATGTACCTTCCTCATGGTAGAAAGTGACATGACATTTGATTATTTGATATGTAAGCATAGATATGTACCTTCCTCATGATAGACAATGACATGATGTTTGATTACTTGACATGTATATTCGACAAGTAGGCATAGATATGCATTTTTATCATGTTAATTGGTAAATGAAAAGTCCTATCTGATGTTGTAAATTGGGAAAAACACAATTCTTTTGATAAACTCATGTTTAATTGATTTCAGTGGTAAGATTTAGACTAGGATTGTTATACTTGAAAATCATGTCTACTTTTCCGTGTCTGTGAACAAGCTGGGCATTACTTCTTCTGAGTTATATACCTTTACTATCTTCACTATACTGCTATGAATAGTTATTGCCTATTGATGTTGGACTCTGGCTATCTTCCGAGCTCGTCACTGCTTTCAACCTAAGGTTAAGTTTGTTACTTATTGAGTACATGGGGTCGATTATACTCATACTACACTTCTACACCTTACGTGCAGATCTTGAAGCTGATATTGCTGTGTATAGTGGGAGCTGGAATTAAAGATGTACATGTGTTCTGGTTATAGCTGTCACTAGTCCTTGGTAGCTTTAGATTTGCAAATCTGTTTATGTATATTTCAAACAGATGATGTATTTATTTCGTAGTAGCTTTGTAATTCTACGTCTTAGAAGCTCATGATTTTTATTACCAATCCTTGGGAATTTGTATAGAAATTCAGTGATTTTAGTCATTTACTTTTATTATTCTCATTTGAGTTGTGTTGACTTATAATTGGCTTACCTAGCGGGTTGGGTTAGGTGCCACCACAACTAGATTGATTTTGGGTTCTGACAAGTTAGTATCAGATCTCATGGTTCATAGGTTCTACGAGTCATGAACAAGTGTCTAGTACAGTCTTGATGATTGGTATGATGACGTCCATATCTATCTTCGAGAGGCTACAAGGCATCTAAGATAAAATTTTCATCTTTCTTTCCTTATCGTGTGACATTGATTCAGCTTGAAACGTATCCCTTAGAATTCTTTACACTCACTTGTATGTCTTGTGAGCACTCGGTATCGGTTATGCATCAACGGTTTGTAATTCCTTAGGTAGGTGCGAGATATGTTTCTATGTATTAGTGATGGGGCCAGTCTAGATGACTTGAGGCTGAGTTTTGACCGTAGCTTGAGCTCGGTGGTTTCAGTTGTGAGAACTTGCACTTTTAGACTTATATGTCTGGTACTGTACCTAGGAGTGGGATTTATGGCTCGGTGAGTGGTTGGATGGTTATATGATGAGTATGATGCAACATCGGGATGTGTTCAGATGGTTGGGATATGATGAGAAGATTTTGCTTGGGATATGAAAAGGACTATTGGGTGCTTGATTTCTCTGTTGATGTGTTGTATAGTCTCGAGTTTTGAGCGTTTTGAGGGATCTTTCAGTTGGTCATTTGTGAAATAAAATTTTTTCTTATATTTTGGGGATAAGTTCAGAGTCGAGAATATTTAGTGATTGTGTGGTGGTTGTGGCCATGGAAGGGGCATAGAGAGTTTCAATGTGAGGCTAAGCAGGTGGGTTATCTCCTGCGAAATGTTTTGAGGTTTTATGATTCTTATGATGACTATGTGGAGAGTTTCTTTCTACTAGTAGATTACAGGTGTTGCAATTTGAGTTTGGATCGGAGTAAGTTGTCTTTACTATCACGAGGATGAATATCAATATAGCAAATGATTTAAGGTATTTTCATGATTAGTGCTACGTGAGCTTATAGGGGATTTAGTTGAATTTCAGTATGGAATTTTTGCAGTAATGGAGTAGAGATATTATGGGTTGCCAGATGTTCTGTTCTATGGCCTCGAGCCAAGCGGGGGAGTTTTCCATCGACGATCAGGTTGCATGCTTATGTGCTATATTAGTTTGGGCCTAAGGTATGTTTGTGGATCAGCTATGACTTGAAGATTTGGGTCTAAGAATTACTCGAGCAAGGAAATTTGTAGATGCATAGTGTATTACCCTTTATGGATATATGAAAATCTTAGAGTGATTCAGGCTGCTATTCATGGTGGAGGTAGTGTGCATGGAGTAGGGATTCACTCGGTTGCTTAGAGATGTGGGTTACTTATTTGGATGTTGGTATGCTAATGGGGCACATGTTAGTCAACTTTTTTGGGCAGTGCATTTGAGATTTTAGGGTGGATGACTCCTGAGGAGGTTCTACTGGGTTCAAGATTCATATGTGGCATTTGAGAAAATTTATGGATTTGTAAAAGGCTAAGTTCTGAGATTTTCATTGAAAGTGTTAAGATTTGTGGTATATATGTATCAGTAGAGGTTCTACATTTCAGTATCAGAGAAATTAAGGAAACAATTTCAGGTTCGCACAAGATCTCTTAGAGTGGTCATTTTGGTTGTGTACTATTGGGGGCTTAAGAAGGTATACAACGACATATGGGCCTTAAGAAGATATGGTTTTGTGCTAGGATCTCTTGTGGTAAGCTTTCGGTAATGGTCATGTTATGGAAAGGAGAAGTTTTAACTTGAAGGTAATTTAGAAGAAACTCAGAGAAATAGGTTAGCTTGGTTGTGGTTTAGATCGACATGGTAATGGGAATGATCAGTTCTTTTGGTTCTCTTGGTGTGGTGTGATTTTACCGATATTTGTGGAAATACTCTTAGATTGAGCAACCTGCGTGACTTGGTTGAGTTAGATGGATTCGATTCTGATGGCTCGGTCTTGTGCTAATTGGTTTCGAAGAGTTTTCAATGATTTCTACCACTATTTGAGATGGATAATTTCTACTGGCATGAGGAGTATGTTGCGTACTGTGATTTTCTCCTAGATGGGATCAAGTGTAAGGTTTCTGGTTGATTGGGTATGTATCATGCTTGTGATTTAAAGTTGATAATGGGCTCTAATATTTTCATATGATGGCATGATATATGAGGTGTGTCGTAGGAGATTGAGATTTGCATGTGCAAGTTTGTAGTTCAGTTGCGACAGAAAGGTCATGAGTTCTAGACAGTGTTGACGGCTTCTGATGTTTAGAAAAATGCTGCCACTATTCGGTAAAACTTGAGAAAATCGTATATTTTTGAAAGGCGTACTATGTTTTGACTTGTGGAGGCTTGGTTGGTACTATGGTAGTCGACTAGTTGTTCGACTACTGATGTTCAGTTTGGTATGTGATACGGAAGAATTATGGAATTATTTCTCGTGGGATGCTTGTTTATGAGGGATGTGTCAGTCACTTGAGTAGTCGAGTTGGGATCTACTATGGAGATTTTTGTATTCTTATGATTTGGAGACTGTGAGTCTCAAATGTGGACTATTCATTAGATGTGGACTACGGAAATATGTCTAGGTTAGACAACGGATAGTATATGTTACGGTTAGGTTATGTGGACTTTTCGAAGGTTATTTATCTAATTATAGATGATCGGAGTTGAATTGAGGGCCCATTGGTAGGCCTAATGATGATGTGCATTCTATGCTGAGTCGAATTTATTGACTCAACACTGCTATTATTGAGGAATGTGTCATTTAGTTAGAGTTGAGCTTGTTCATGTTCTGATATGTTCTATGTGTAACTCTTCTATGCTACGATGGGTTGTGAATTGTTGGCTATTTGCACACATCATGTTTTACTATTTGAGCCTTGTGGCAAAATTCGAGCAAGATGGTTTATGGGGTGTTGAATGGTTGATCATGCCTTGGTTATGATCTTCCTCTTTGTGGTATGTGGTGTTATCCATTTCTCCATGGTTATTGTCATGCACTTTGTACGTTTGTTGTTGATATGCGTATGGTTGTTGATTTTGGGCATTATGGCTCGAGGTATTTCATGTGGGTCTGTGTTTGGACTGGATCAATCACTACGGTGAAGTTATGGTGGGATGTGATCCTTTGTGTTAGATTCATGTGTCATAGTTCTACTATGTGCTATGGGTTCATAGCATTTGTGGTGGTATCTATGAACTTGTGGGATGACACTCTCATTTGATTCACTTTCCATTTTTGGGTACATTTGAGTTGTTACTTATTGGTGCACGGATTGCATGACGCACGGTTGTAGATGATATTTGTGTGGCGTGTCGGTTAAGCAGCGTGTGCTAGATGAGGTGAAATTATTCGATTTGGGATGAGTGCATAATGTTTTGATTAAGGTATGTCTAGAAGAATAATGTCACTAGTCAGCTTAGGATTTAGTCTATTATTCTTGCTCGATGAGAGAGCTCCATGACTTGTTGATTTGATCGATGGTTATGAGTATGTGCGTGTTTCTTTCATTGTTGTCAGTGTACGAATGTCTAGAACAAGGTGTTATTTGATATGAGGTTTGTTACCGGTACCAGATTCATTTTTGAGAGGCTATTGTGGTCGGAAGTTATTGCTATGAGTATCTGAGTTACGTGGTATATCATGTAATTATATCTTAGGTTATGGTTATAGCTTGATACAACTTGCTCAGACTTATACAGTGTGTGGATGAGATATTCGGTCTTGTAATGGATTCTAGATGTTGGAGATTTGATTTTAAGGCTTATGGACTAAGGTTGAAGTAAGGATCTTCAGTTATTCAAGCTTCACCGGATTGGGTGGATGTGAGATCGCCCACGGGTATGTGCATGGTGAATTTACACAATGACTTGATGGCTTTTGAATGACACTTGTCACGTTCGAGGACGAACATATGTTTAAGTGGGGAGAATTTAAATTCCAACCGGTCACTTTGAGCATTTGCATTCCGTTCACCCGTTTAAAGTCTTGAGTAGCTTCATATGATGTATTATGACTTGCGTGAATCATTGGTTTTGGTTTTCAGGAGATTCGGGATTGATTTGGAAGAATGATTCTCAACTAGGAATATTTTAGATGGAAGAGTTGACCAAGTTTGACTTTTATGTGTTTACCTCAGATAGAAATTTGTATGGTTCCGGTCGGTTCGTATAGTGATTTTGGACTTGAGTGTATGCCCGGATATTCATTTGTATGTTTCTAGAAGGTTTCGACATTATTTGGTGAAAGTTGGCAATTTGAAGGTTTAGAAAGCTCATAGGTTTGACCGGGAGTTGGCTTTGATATTATTGGGCTCAGATTATTATTTTGGAAGTTGGAATATATTCGTTTTATCATTTGGGACTTGTGTGCAAAATTTGGATTCATTCCTAATTGGTTAGGCTTGAATTGGATGCTTGATTCGAAGTTTGAAGTTTATGAACTATAGAGATTGATCTTGATCGACGATTCATTGTTTTGACGTTGTTATGCGTAATTTGAGGCCCCGAGTAGGTCCGTGTTATGTTTTGGAACTTTTTCATATGTTCCGACGGAGTCCCGAGGGGCTCGGGTGTGTTTCGGATTGATTTCGGACCATTTCGATGTTGCATCCATTGCTGGTTTTCTGCTATTATCTGATGTTTCTGGTGTTCTTTGCGATCGCGAAGGTCCAACCACGATCACCAAGTATGTTTTAGTCTACTAGTGATTTGTTCATTGCGGGCGCAATAAATGGAACGCGTTAAAGAAGGTTGAGTTGACTGTTATTTGCGTTCGCGCCTTGGGTTATGCGTTCGCATAGGAGAGTTGGGGGCTGGAGGAATTGTCTTTGCGTTCGTGAAGGTTTGGTCCATTATACATCGTGGTCGCGAGGGTTGTTCCGCGAATGCGAAGGGTAATTTTGTGGTAGACTGAGTTTGCTCCGCGAACACGAGGTTGCTTCTGCGTTCGCGAAGGATAACCCCTGGCACAGTATATAAAGTACTCTATTTCGAAGGTCTTGGTCATTTTATCATATTTTGAGCTATGGAGCTCGGATGTGGGCGATTTTGGAGGTGGTGTTCCCTCACATAGATTAGGGTAAATGTTTTCTACTCGATTTTGATTATATTCCATGATTCCATCTTCAATTTTGGCATTTGATTGATTATTTTTAAAGAGAAGTTGGGGTTTTTTGTGTAAACTTTTCTAAATTGAATATTTGAGATTTGAACATCGATTCAGAGTTAAATTTGAGAGAAATTAGTATGGTTGGACTCGTATTCAAATAGATTTTCCCAATTTGTGAGATTTATTAGGTTTCGAGGTGCGAGCCTGTGTTTAATTTTTGGTTGACTTTGAGTATTTGATTAAATATTCGATCTTTATTGTTTGAGTTTCTTTTGGCTAGTTTCGAGCCGTTTGGAGGTTTATTTGCAGGGGATGGCATTTCATTAGTATCGGTTGGCCTGCTCGGTATTTGATTTGGCTTGCTTGGGGTAAGTAACATATCTAAACTTGGATTTTGCGGGTAAATATCCCTAAGATCTATGAAAATTGAGATGGGTTGGGGGTGATGTACGTGCTAGGTGATAGGTGCGGGTGTGTGCACCGATTATTTCATGATACGGGTAGTTATTAGGCTATTCAATGTCTTGTTTTTCTATCATGCTTCTTTAATATCATGTTTTCTCCATTTATGTGACCATGTGGGATATTATTCATGCTAGAAATTTGTAACGATTTGACCGGTCATTTTACTTTCTAGATCCATGTTCCCCTAATTAAGACATCTCGTATGTGCTTTTACTGTTTTATGACTTGCGAGGATGGTTGGTTTAGGTTTGGAAGGGTTCGGGTTGAAATTGGAATACGTAGTTCCTTAATTGTGGCCTAAGATTACCAAGTTTTACTTGAATCGATATTTTGAGTAAACGACCTCGGAACTGGGAATTTGATGGTTTCAATAGGTTTGCATGATGATTTTGGACTTGGGCGTGTCTTCGAATCGAGATTCGGGTTATCGAGGAACGTTTCAGCGCTTAATATTGAAAGTTATCACATTGAAGGTTTTAAAGTTCTTTAAATTTGGTTCGAAGTAGACTTTGGTGTAATCAAGGTATATTTGGGATTTCGAGCCTATGAATAGATATGTATGGTGATCTATGATTGTACGCAGAATTTGGCATCATTCTGAGTTGTCCAAGTATGATTCAATGCGTTCGGAGCTAGTTGAAGAAGTTTGATGTTCAAAAGTTGATTGATTTGGTTTGGGTGTGATTCTTGGTTTCGATGTTGTTTTATGTGTCCCGACAGTTCGAGCAGGTCCGTATTATGTTTATTAACTTGTTGGTGCAGCTGAACGGGGTCCTGGTGTCTCGGGTGACTTTTCTCCACCCAGAGCTAAGTTCAAATTTATGCAAATTTGTTGTTCTGGTTTCCTTCTTCACGAACGCGGAGATTCCCTCATATTCGCGATGAAGGATTTGGACAGGGAGTGATTTTGTCTTCGCGTTCGTGATCATATGGTCGCCTTCACGAAGGTTTGAGGCCCTAGGCCTTAGCGTTTGCGTAGAAAAAATGGGCCTGGGAGGGTTTTTTTTAATCTACCATATAAGGTAAGTAATTCATACCCAATGTGAGTTCAATACATGGATTATGGGTAGATTTTAACATGTAAATTGTGGAAATTTTAGTATTTTGTTTGAAAAGCTAGGTTTTCATAAAAATGGGATTAGACCATGAAAATGATTATGAAATTGAGTGGAAATTGTATATTTGTATTCCTGATGTTATGGCTAATATTTATTTACGAATATTTCCGCAATCAGGGCCCGTGGGCGCGACGGTGCATTTGAGGAACCTTACAAATTGGGTTGGATAATTACTCTAGTGGTTAAATTATGAACTTTTGAGCACTTATTTATTAGTTTATACAACATTTGAATACCTTCGGATTGGTTGATTTCATTTGAGGAGTTCTATTGAGGTAAAAGAGATGGATAGTGTACTTGAAAGCGAAAAAAGTCTCTTGCCTAACCTTGTACGAGGAAATTTATCCCCTTAGATATATTAATTGTTGTGTGCTACTTGTTGTGGGGAGATACGTACACACGAGGCGAAGAGAATCCGTATGTAGCTATATTCATGTTATGTGCGGGTAGATTTAGATTCAAATAATTCTTTAATTGTGCTATTTTTATCTGTCCTGTGTATTGATTTCCTTGATTATGACCGATATTGAGGATTAGAATAAAGATATTGATTTAGCCTCTTACTTTGGAAAAAATTGGGAAATAATTGATGAACTATGGATCTGTGTCTTCTTGACTCTCATGTACTTCCGCGAGCGAGGTAAATTTCTTTGCCTTTGGAATCAGGACATTCGCCTCGGCAGTGTAATAAATTATTCTTATCGGATTGGGCCGTTTTCCTCGGTAGTATGGTAACACTATTCTTATGGGATCGAACCGTTCTCCTTGGACGTACTGAGTACCACTATTCCTGTGGGATCACGTCGTTCGCCTCGGTAGCTTCATGCTTAATACTTGAGACTGAATTTTTGGTTTGGTAACAATTGAGTTAGCGCCTTCAAGGTCGTTATGACATGTTTAGTGATTTGATATAGACTCTTGTGGGGAATTACTATAATTGTTTTTATTTGTATCCTTGCTGCTTGTTGTACATTCTCCATGTCTACTTTATGCATTCCTCATACTGTTTAACCACTAGTAAGTGTCAAGTCGATCACTCGCCACTACTTCTTTGAGGTTAGACTAGATACTTACTTGGTACACGCTGATTTACGTACTCATGCTATACTTCTGCACTGAATATGCAGTTACTGAAATATGTACTACCAGTGGTTACACGGGTGCGTACCCACACTTCTATAGAGATTTAGTGGTGAGCTGCTTGCCTTGCTTCGATCTGCAGCACCTGAGTCTCCCTCTACCTTGTTTATTATTTCTGTCTAGTAACCTTCAGACATTAGTTGTATTAGTTTTATATATTCTATAGATTGCCCATGTACTTGTGGCATTGGGTTTTTGGGGCTTCTAGCATTTATGTACTGTTGTACTGATCATTACTATTACTATGGTTTATGTATTTCTCATGCTTGATATTTTTGAAAAAAGAGTGTGTACGATTTCATGAGATCTTATTTATTTTGGTCTTTTAAAAAGGTAGCTTCAATTTTAAAGTTAAAAAGGGATGACTAAATTGGAGGTTCGCTTGTGGGCTTGCCTAATAGTGGCATTAGGCACCATAGCGATCTATTACTGATTTTGGGTCGTGATAGTTTGGTATCAGAGCCTTAGGTTCACATAGGTCTCATGAGTCATGAGCAGGCCTAGAAAAGTCTTGTGGATTGATGCGGAGACGTTCGTACTTATGTTCGAGAGGCTACATGGTGCTATGAAATATCTCTTTCTTTATCTCCTATCGTGCAGTTTATATTATGTTAAGTATCTTTCTATTGATCTGCCATAGATGGTGAGAATGCATACAAGGTTGTAGAGGAACTACTCCCCCTATTGCTAGAGGCCGAGGTAGAGGCTGGGGGACGGCTCCAGCACTTGTTAGAGGATGAGGGCATCCTAGAATTGCTCCTGTTGTACCACTATTGGATCCAGTAGAGGATACCGTTATCGAGGAGTAGGATGAGGAACCTACAGCGGCCTTGGCAGATTTCACGACTGCACCCGGATTTCAGGAGGACATGGGCCATATGCTGCGGTTCATGGACTCTATGATGCAGGCTAGTTTATTTCTAGTGGACCCAGCCACATCTCATGCGGTAGGGGGACCCTAGAGCTCTATAGCTCAGGCTCCAGGTCACACTGCTATCATTTATCGGACCCCAGGTACACTACCTGCAGGCGGGGTCCTGCCAATTGCAGCGGCTGTGCTAGATCCCGTACCAGTCGCAATTGCTGAGCAACAGAAGAGTCTGGACAGATGGACTAGGCTTCGTCCCCTAACTTTGGGGGTGAGCGGTTAGAGGACCCCCAAGATTTCATTGACCGGTAAAAGTATAGGCTACCTAACATATGGATATTGGAGTCCAACGGGGTGAACTTCACCACCTTTCAGCTTAAGGGCAAGGCCCGCAGATAGTGGCAGGCTTACCACCTTAGCAGGCTTGCAGCTTCACCTCCCTTCACTTAAGATCAGTTTACACATTTATTCTTGGAGAAGTACATACAACTTTCAGATAGAGAGGAGCTTCGGGGTCAGTTTGAGAGACTCCGTCAGGTTCATATATTTGTAACCGACTATGAGGCGAGATTCATTGACTTGTCTCGCCATGCAACTATTATACTCCCCATAGACATAGAGAGGGTGCAGAGGTTAATTGCAGGTATTCACCCTGAGATTCAGGTTTCTAGTGCCCGTGAGGCAAAGATGGGGACTCACATTCATCAGGTTAGGGATATAGCTTGGAGGATCGAGCATATCTGCAATCGCAGCGGAGATTTTGCACCGAAGGACAAGTGGCACTGGTAGTTTGGTAGATTCAGTGGCGCCCCACCTGGGGGCAGAGGTCAGTTCATAAGGGGCCAGTCTAGCAGGCCCATTTAGTCATCACCACCGCCTGCTCAGAGTGCTCCAACATGACCCTACATTAGTGCTATTCTAGAGACTACTTACCGTCTGCCAGCTATTTAAGGTTCCTCCAGTGGCTATTTAGGCCATCATGGTTAGACTTCAGGTTGGCAGTACACTATTCCGTGGGGTTGTTTTGAGTGTGGGAGTTTGGCCATGTGAAGAGGTTTGTCTTAGACTTTTGGGCAAGGACATGTAGCAGGACCATCGACCTATGATTACCGCACCGGCCACCACACCGCCCACCCTACCAGCCAGAGGCGGAGGAAGGTGGGTAGGGGTTGCCCTATAGGTGGAGGCCAGTCATGTGGCACTCCAGCTAGATTCTATGCTTTCCCCACTAGTCCAGAGGTAGTCGCCTCTGATATAGTGACCACATGTACTACTTTTGTCTACCGTAGGGATGCCTTGATATTATTTGATCCATGGTCTACTTATGCATATGTTTCTTCTTTATTTTCTTCTTATTTAGATATATCTCGCTAGTCCTTGGGCACTTTTTTATATGTGTCCAAGCTAGTGTGTGATTCTATTGTTGTGGATCGGGTCTACCGGTCATGTGTGGTGAATTTTTGTGGTAATAAGACAAGAGCGGATCTTCTATTGCTCGATATGGTTGATTTCGAGGTTATCCTGGGCATGGACTGGTTGTCTCCATACCATTCCATTCTTGATTTCCATGCCAAGACTGTTACCTTGGCGAAGCCTAAGTTGTCCAGATTAGAGTGGAGGGGTTCATCTAATAGTACTTCCAGTCAGGTTATTTCTTTCTTGAAGGATTGACATATGGTCGAGAAGGTTTTTTGGCCTATTTGGCCTTTGTTCGGATACTACTACAGAGACGCATTAGATTCAGTGTCGGTGGTACGAGAGTTTTCCGATGTATTTCCTACTGCGTTGGATCAGGATATATCAATTTCGGCATTGATTTGGTACCAGGCACCCATCCTATTTCTACTTTGCCTTATCGCAAGGCTCCAAGGGAGCTGAGGGAGTTACTAGAGCAACTTGAAGAGTTTCTTGCGAAAGGATTCATCAGACTAGTGTGTCGTCTTAGGTCACACCAGTGTTAGATGTGAAGAAGAAGGATAGGAGCATACAGATGTGCATTGATTAACACTAGTTGAACAAAGTCACCATCAAGAATAAGTAGCCGTTGTCATGCGTTGATGACTTGTTTGACCATTTATAGGGTGCCAGGGTATTCTCTAAGATTGACTTGAGATCTAGGTATCATCATCTAAAGATTCGTGCTTTGAATGTTCTGAAGACGGCTTTTCGGACCAAGTATGGGCACTATGAGTTTTTAGTGATGTCCTTCGGCTTGACTAATGCCCCGATGAAGTTTATGGATTTGATGAATCGGGTGCTCAAGCCTTATCTTGACTCATTTGTCATTGTCTTTATTAAGACAAATTGAACTACTCGCGTAGTATGGAGGAGCACGAGCAACATTTGAGGTTAGTGCGTCATACCTTGCGGGAATAGAAACTATATGCTAAGTTCTCCAAGTGCGAGTTCTGGTTAGATTCTGTAGCTTTTCTTGGGGCATGTTGTGTTAGGTGAAGGTATTAAAGTAGATCCTAGGAAGATCAAGGCTGTCCAGAGAGGGCTTTGTCCTACCACAGTGATAGAGATCAGGAGTTTCTCGGGGTTAGCAGGTTATTATCATCGGTTCGTGGAGGGTTTCTCGTCTATTGCATCACCTTTTGAATAGATTGACACAGAAAGGTGCTTCGTTCAGATGGTTCGATGATTGTGAGGCGAGCTTTCAGAAGCTCAAGACCGTTTGACTACATCACTAGTGTTAGTGTTGCCCTCCTATTTAGGTATGTATTGCGTGTATTGTGACGCTTCACACATTTTCTTGTTTTGTGAATTGATGCAGGAAGGCGATTTATTACATATGTTTCACATCAGTTGAAGCCCCACAAGAAGAATTACCCTGTACATGATTTGGAGTTGGTCGCGATCGTTCATGCTATCAAGATCTAGAGGCATTATCTTTATGGGGTGTTCGGTGAGGTTTACACCTATCACCGCAGTTTGCAGCATTTGTTTAAGCAAAGGGATTTTAATTTGAGGCAATGCAAGTAGCTTCAGTTACTGAAGGACTATGATATTACCATCCTTCACCATCTGGGCAAGGCGAATGTGGTTGCGGATGCCTTAAGCAGAAAGGCCGGGAGTATGGGTAGTTTGGCATTCATTTCGGTATAGGAGAGGCCATTGGCTTTGGACATTAAGTCCATAGCTAACAGACTTGTAAGGTTGGATATTTCAAACAATCGAGTTCTTGCATGTGTCGTGGCTCAGTATTCATTATTTGAGCGGATCAAGGCTCGTCAGTACGATGATCCGTACTTGTTGGTTCTTAGACACACGATACTATATAGTGGTGCCAATGAGGTTACTATCGGTAAGGATGGTGTTTTGCGACTCCAGGGTCTTCTATATGTTTCTAATGTTTATGCCTTGAGGGACGAGATTCTAGAAGAGGCACACAATTCTTAATATTCTATACATCCAGAACGAAGATGTATCGCGACCTGAGGCAGCATTATTGGTGGCAGCGGATGAAGAAGGACATAGTCGAGTATGTATCGAGATGCCTAAATTGCCAACAGGTTAAGCAAGAGCACCAGAGGCCAGGTGGCCTACTTTAGCAGATGGTTATACTGGATTGGAAATGGGAGCGCATCACTATGGACTTGGTAGTTGGGTTGCCGCAGACGTTGAGAAAGTTTGATGCCATTTGGGTCATTGTCGACAGGCTGACCAAGTCGACATACTTTATTCCGGTTGTGACTACTTACTCTTCAGAGAGGTTGGCCCAGATTTACATTCAGGAGATTGACTAGTTGCATGGTGTGCCTATTTCTATCATTTCAGATCGAGGCCCTTAGCTATTTTTGGAGAGCATTACAGAGCGAGTTATGTACTCGAGTAAATCTCAACAGAACCTTTTATTCGCAGACTGACGGGCAGTCGGAGCGCACTATTTAGATTCTTGAGGATATGGTCAAAGCGTGTGTTACTGACTTCGGAGGGCAGTGGGATAGATTCTTTTCCTTGGATGAGATTTCTTATAACAACAGTTATCAATCCAGGATCGAGATAGCTCCATTTGAGGCTTTATATGGTCGTATATGTCGTTCACCCATCGAATGTTTTGAGCCCGGCGAGGCTAGGTTATATGGAACGAATTAAGTGAAGGATGCCTTGGAGAAGGTAAAGTTGATTTAGGAGCGAATACGCACAGCACAGTCCAGATGGAAGAGTTTCATAGATCAGAAGGTGCGTGAGTTATCATTTATGGTAGGCGAAAAGGTTCTCTTGGAAGTCTTGCCAATGAAGGATATCATGAGGTTCGGAAAGAAGCGCAAGCTGAGTCCGAGGTTTATTGGCCCATTTGAGGCATTGAGGCAAGTTGGAGAGATTGCTTATGAGATAGCTTTGCCTCCCAGTCTATCGGGAGTTCATCTAGTCTTCCATATTTCTACGCTCTAGATGCACTATGCCGACAGGTCGCATGTGTTAGATTACAACACGGTTCAGCTAGATGAGAGTTTGGGTTATAAGAAGGATCCAATTGCCATTGTTGATAGGGAGGTTCCACAATTGAGGTCCAAGAAGATTTCTGCGACAAAGGTCTAGTGAAGGGTCAAACAGTAGACTTGGGAGGCAGATAAGGACATGTAGATCAAATATCCAAAATTATTTAGCACTCCAGGTATGATTCTAGAACTGTTCAAGGACAAATATTTGTTTAAGAGGTGGAGAATATAACAAACCGACTGATCGTTTTACTTTCTATATCCTCGTTCCCCTAACTAAGATATCATGTATGCGTTTTGCTGTTTTATGACTTGCGGGAATAGTTGGTACGGGTTTGGAAGGGCTCGGGTTGAAATCGGAACACTTAGTTCCTTAATATTGGCCTAAGATGGCCAAGTTTAACTTGAGTCAACATTTTGAGTAAATGACCTCAGGATCGGGATTCGATGGTTCCAATAGGTTCTTATGATAATTTTGGACTTGGACGTGTCTTCGGATCGAGTTTCGGGTAATTTGGGAGCGTTTCAGAGGTTAATGTTGAAAGTTGGTACATTGAAGGTTTTCAAGTTCTTTAAATTTTGTTTGAAGTAGACTTTGGTGTAATCAAGGTCCGTTTCATATTCCGAGCCTGGGAATATATCCGTATGGTTATTTATGACTTGTACGCAAAATTTGGCATTATTCCGAGTTGTCTATGTATGATTCGACGGGTTCGGAGCTAGTCAAAAAAGTTTGAAGTTCATAAGGTGATTGATTTGGTTTTGGGGTGCAATTCTTGGTTTCGATATTATTTTATTTGTTCCAAGGGTTCTAGCAGGTTCATATTACGTGTGTATTTGGACAAGGTCTCGCGGGCTGGGGTGAGTTTCAGACCTCCCAAAGGTAAGTTCAAATATCTGTAATTTGTTGTTCTAGTTTACTTCTTCGCGAACGCAGAAATTCCCTCGCGTTCGTGATGAAAGATTTGGGAAAGGGGTGCTCTGTTCTTCACATTCACGATCACGTGGTCGCATTAGCGAAGGTTTGAGGCCCTAGATCTACACATTCACGAAGACAGTAACGCGTTCGCATAGAAGAAAAGGGCCTGGGAGGGGTCAGCTGCCTTTGCTCATCATGTTCGCAAGGGGTTGATCGTGTTCGCGGTGCTCAAGCTTAGCAATACTTAGCGCTCTCGAGTCTACCCTCGCATTCACAATGAAGAGTTTTGGACCTGAGTAAGCTTTGCCTTCGCAATCGCGAGGCTCCTTCTGCGATCGTGAAGAAGGTTTCACTGGGCAGTATTTTAATTTAAAACTAGACTTAGGCCATTTTCTCTCATTTTCATTTCCCTTGGCCTATTTTGGAGTTCTTGGGAGGGGGCTTTTCATCTACCATCATAAGGTGAGTAATTCCTACCCAATGTGACTTCAATGCATGGATTATGGGTAGATTTTAATATGTAAATTTTTGGGTTTACATGATTTTGTTGGAAAACCTAGATTTTGATAAAAATGGGATTAGACCACGAAAATGATTATGGAATTGAGTAGAAATTAAATATTTGAATTCGTGAGGTTATGTGTAATATTTATTTACGAAAATTTTCGGAATCCAGGCACGTGAGCCCGGGGGTAAATTTTTGTAACCTTCCAAATTGGGTTGGGTAATTACTCTAGTAGTTACATTATGAACTTTTGAGCACTTATTTATTAGTTTATATGACTTTTGATTAACTTTGGATTGATTGGCTTCATTTGAGGAGTTCTAGTGAGGTTAAAGAGCCGGATAGTGGACTTGAAAGTGAGTTAAGTTTCTTGCCTAACCTTGTAAGAGGAAATTTATCCCCTTAGTTGTATTAATTATTGTGTGCTACTTGTTGTGAGGAGGTACGTATGCACGAGGTGACGAGAATTCATACATAGCTATATTTATGTTATGTACGGGTAAATATATGATCACATTATACTTTAATTGTGCTATTTGTATCTATCCTGTATATTAATTTCGTTGATAATGACTGAGATTGAGGATTAGAATAAAGATACTGATTTAGCCTCTTAATTTAGAAAAAAATGGAAATGATAGAAGAACTATGGACCTATGTCTTCTCGACTCCCATGTACTTCAGCGAGTGAGATAAATTTCTCTACACTCGTGGAATCGGGTCGTTCGCCTCGACATTGTATTAAATTACTCTTATGGATCGATTTATTCGCCTTGGCAGTATTGTAACACTATTCTTATGGGATCGGGCCATTCTCCTCAGCAGTACTGAGTACCACTATTCCTATGAGATCGAGTCGTTCACCTCGACAACTTCTTGCTTAATACTTGAGACTGAATTTGGTTTGGTAATAATTGAGTTAGCGCCTTCAAGGTCGGTTTTTGCATGTTTAGTGATTTGATATAGACTCGTGTGGGGGAATACTGTAATTGTTTTATTTGTTTAGTTGCTACTTGTTGTACATTCTCTATGTCTACTTTATGTATTCCTATTACTGTTTGACCACTAGTAAGTGTCAAGTGGACCACTCGTCACTACTTCATCGAGGTTAGACTAGATACTTATTGGGTACGCGTTGTTTTACACACGCATGCTAGACTTCTGCACTGAATGTGCAGGTACTGAGACCGGTACTACCAGTGGTCACACGGGCGCATAGCCGCACTTCTACGGAGACTTAGTGGTGAGCTGCTTGCGTTGCTTCGATCTGCGGCACCAGAGTCTCCCTCTATCTTGTTTATTATTTCTGTTTATTATCCTTGAGATAGTAGTTGTATTAGTTTTATATATTTTCTAGATTGCTCATGCACTTATGGCACCGGGTTTTGGGGGCTTCTAGCATTTATGTATTATTGTATTAAGTATTACTATCACAATGGTTTATTTATTTCTCAATTGTATTGAGTTTCTGTGAGATGTCTGCATATTGAGACTTGAGCGGATTATTGGCTGATGTGGGCCATAGAGCCGTATTGATATAGATATTTGGATCGGGTTGCACACCGCAACAATTATATTGATATTAAGGTGACGCTTATGTCAGGCCCCACATTGGGCTAAGCTGTACTTCTTTTAGGATTCACGTGCACCAGACCCCACTATTGGGCTAAGTGATTATAATTAGCGCTTGGTAGGATCCGCCACTCCGGAGTCTGACATGCCAACATTTAGCGCGGGCACAGTTTTATATACACGTACTCGATGATAGGCAGTTATGCTACACACCCGTGCAGTGCTAAGTCTGATTATTGTGATGGATCCAATGTGATAAAGCATCGTATTTGAGCCAGACACCTGAAGTGTGCTAAGAATGTGTATACTTAATGAGTTCAATTTGAAACTGAGTTCTTCATATGTATATCTGACATGTAGGCATAAAGACATACCTTACTCATGGTAGACAGTGACATGACATCTGATTATTTGACATGTGGGCATAGAGATGTACCTTCTTCATGATAGACAGTGACATGACATCTGATTACTTGACATGTTGGCATAAAGATACATTTTCTTATGCTAACTGGTAAATTAAAAGTCTTTTTTGATGTTTTATATTGGGAATAAGACAATTCTTTGGATAAACTCATGTTTAATTAATTTCAGTAGTAAGATTTAGACTGGGACTGTTATACTTTAAAAGCAAGTTTACTTTTCGTGTCTGTGAACAAGCTAGACATTACATCTCCTGAGTTATATACCTTTACTGTCTTCACTATAGTGTTATTGGCTATTGATGTTGGACTTTGACTATCTTTCGAGCTCGTCACTCCTGCAACCTAAGGTTAGGTTTGTTATTAGTAGGCGTTTGGACATGAACCAAAAAAAAATTTGAAATTTCACTAAAATTTAAATTGAAGATGAAGTTGTGTTTGAATATAATTTTTGCATCTTATTTAGATATATTTTTGTTAAAACCATGAATGATGATTTAAGCCCCACAATTTGTCAAAAATATCAAAATCACCCCAATTTGGTTAACTCATATTTTTACATTTCTACAATATAACCTTAATAAAATAATCAATTGCATATGAAAGCTTTCATATTAGAGTGCATAACAACTGAATATAAGCCTTATAAGTAATATTGAAAGCATGCACATAGGAGCAAAAGGATAAATGAAACTTTAAAGTTTAAATCAAGTTACCCTGTTAATCGGTGGCGGAGCAGGCACTGAGTTCTTGTCTGAAAAAAGAAGACCTGCTGCTTGTGTTTTGTGTTTCTGACTTTATAGAAGGAAAAGTGGATAGTTGATGGTTACCTATGGGGTCTTTTTATAAATTTTAAAAATATAGGATAAATTTATAAAATTAAAAATTAGCAAACTTCCAATTTTTAATTGAAAAAGTGGTTCTCACCAGTTTTTAAATTTGAAATGCATTTTTAAGTGAGATTGGAAAAATTGTAAGATTTTTATAACCAAACACTGCATTGAAAAAAAAATTTGAAAAACAAAAATTTTCATATGTCCAAACGGACTCTTAATAAATATTCTGAAGCTATAAAATATAATTTATTTAGTCAAGGGATTGAACCTACCATTCATTATTTGTATACGGTATTGCATTGTGCGCTTGTTATTGGCCAGTTGACGTACCATCACGATTTGTCCCTCCAAACCTCAAAAAAGTTCCAACATTGTACGGTTTGTCCATAACTTGTAAAGGATTATTTGAAAAATTAATCACGGGCTGATACCCACTATAAAAAAAAATACACTATTAATATAAGCATAAAAAATATTACTGACAATCAATAAGCCTTTACCAATCGGAAGGTGAAGTCTGAGAATTTATCGTCACACCGTAATTTGATGGTTCATGCATTAGCGAGACGTTGTACTTTGTTTGCTCATCCGGTGGAGATAGGTTCAGATCAGGTCAGGCTCTTTGGTATGGCATTCTGTTAATACAACTCCAAACACTCACTGAGTTGAGGGTTAGTTAGAGTAGGTAAAACTTCATTCCAATTACCGTTTCTAAGCTTACATAAAACTCAAGCATCCTTATCTTAAATCACTATGTTCATCCGGAGTCCTTAAAAAATCTCGTGAAGTTTCATGAATATTAAACTCGTCATAGAAAGTGATACCTTGTAGAGTAATTAAATATGAAAATCTAACAATTACCTTAAGTCTTACTGAATACCTATTAACACCTAATTTCTACCATGAAAAAAACATAGATTAAAGGTTAGAAATCAATGGGGTTGATGGAAATAGAAGAAAACGAGTTAAAATCTTCTAACCTATGAAGTTGGGATGCAAAACCTCTTCAAAATCGCCTCTAGGCCGAGCTCAAATTTGAAAATGATAAAAAAGGGATAAATCCCGACTTTGGGACCTCTTAATCACTGGCCGTCAGGTCTTCTTCGCGTTCGCGAAGGGCGTGATGCGATCGCGAAGAGCAGCGACCCTAGTGACCAACGCGTTCGCGAGAGTTTGCACGCGTTCGCGAGAGGTTGCATGCATTCGCGATGGCATGTCCCTCCTGGCCTTCGCGTTTGCGAGCCTGGGCTCGCGTTAGTTCACCCCCTGCCTCCCCAGATCCTCACTTAACCCATCGCGTTAGCGAGTGAAGGGTCGCGTTCGCGAAGGGTAATCCCTCCAATGCTTCGCATTCGCTTAGACGAAATACCACATCAGCCCAAGTTATCCTCCGCGATCGGGGGAGTAGCTTCGCGATCGCGAAGAACAAAACACCAGATATCAGCAACAGTGAAAAACTAGCAGCCTTCTAAGTCCAAAATGGCTTGTAGCCTATCCGAAACTTATCCGAGCCCCATCGGCTCCAAACCAAACATGCACACAAGTGTAATAACATCATACGAACTCGCTCGCGCAATCAAAACACCAAAATAAAACCTAGAACTACGAATCATACATCAAAATATATGAAATTTTCGAAGAAACTTAAGAACTTTCAAATTTACAATCGGAAGTCTGAATTACGTCAAATCAACTCCTTTTTTACCAAATTTTGCAAGCAAGTCATAAATAGTGAAATAAACTGATACCAAGTTCTGAAACCAAAATCCGAACGCGGTAGCAACAAAGTCAACATACGGTCAAACTTAGGAAATCTTTAAACCTTCAAATTACTAGTTTTCAACAAATCATGTTAAATCACGTTAAGGACTTTTGAATTCAATTCTGGGCATACGTCCAAATTCCAAATCACGATACGGACCCACCGACACCGTCAAAATACTGATCAGTGTCTTTTTACACAAAATGTTGACCAAGTCCACTCAAATCATTTTAATTCTTCAATTTTTCACATAAAAAATTTCCGGAAAAAGACAGGATTACGCATGCAAATTTAGGAAAGCGAAACAAAGCTATTTGAGGTCCCGGAAAAGAAAAATGAAGACTAAAATTCAATTTTTACCCTCTAAGTTTAACATAATATGGATGGTATTCACGTCTATTAGCATATCATATAAGGATTGATCAAACCCAAATTGCGTTCTGGAGTGTGAAATAATTTCTTTTCAAGTAGCTTAACCTACAAAATAACTTGAAAACTATTTTTTACCATATAAAGACTTCCACTACATTCAACGACTACAGACCACTTGAGCAATCGAGCATTCCAATGAGAGCCATTATCACCGATTGTCAAAAGTAGATTCTCCACTAACTCATAATTGGCTATTAAAAGAGAAATAAGGAGTAGGTAAGCAACATTTACCCCTATATGAATAAGATATCCTACATTTGTAACTCTAATAGAAGTTGCCGTTCAACATTTATCTTTTAAATCCTGGTTATCCACGAAACTAGCTGAGGAGAATGAGGTTTTGAAAATTATGTTCCGAAATGCACATTATATATGTGGCAATTTTTGAGTTCCTGACTTCCTTCTCTTGTTCATGTATAATTTAGTCTAGAATTAAGACGTCGACATTTTCATAATGGTTGTTTTAATTCTGTTAATTAAATGATATTTAATAGGACAATTGAGATCAATAGCGGAGTTTGAAAAATATAAGGTTGGTGTCAACCAAAAAATTACACGAGGATAATTTGCACCTACCTTCTGAAAAAATTGTATGGGCACTCAAGAAAAGTGTCATTTAGTTGGCATTTCAACCAAAAAGTTCGATTCCTAATCTTCTAACGTTTATCCACTATTCTTATATCTTTTCAAAATAAAAAAACTAATATAATAAATTATTATCCAATTTAGTGGCATCTAGCAAACAGTTCTATACTGGAGTTCCATATATCTTTTGCAATTTAACGGTTAGTTAGAGAAAAATCCTTTAATGCAAGGTGCTTCTCTGCCTAACAAAAAACATTATTATTATTTTTTTTTTTAATTTCCTGTTCCGTTAAAGACTTGAGTTGTATAGAAACTACATCATATTGCCGTTGCGTGTGGGATACAATTTTCCTTTTTAAATGTCATATCAGTTTTTGGTAATTCTTTTTCTTTCTGGTACTCCATATAATTTCTGCCAGATAGAAGAAAAAACATACAATTTGTACACTAGTTATTCTGTACTAAAACCCATCCATTAATTGATCCAACAGTTTGAAGCCTATTAATCGGATTCATGCACTAAATTTGATGTAGCTCATGCTATAATTTATATTTTACAGGAAGAATATTTGGACTACCATGATCTTTAATTTTTTCCTACATTGGATATCTACCATCCAAAGGCAAATAATAAATAAATAAGCTTGAGTGGACCGAGCTGTATTGACAATTTTAACTGTAAATAAAGTTGTTCTCCACATTAACGAAAAATTTAGGTGTACTATGTGTTTATGCTTTAGAATTGATAAAGGGTGAAAAGTGTATATTTTGAGTTTGTTTGTGTATTAATTTTCGTGTGATTTGCGGGAGTTCACACTACTTTTAAAGTAAAAGTATGCTCATTAATGAACTTGTACGGGAAAGAATCAAATAGGAGCAAAATTGGCGAAAGAAAAGCTGAAGGCAGAAATTTGGGATAGCGAAGCGAGATTTGCTTCGCCAGATCGGGACCAGAGTAGAAAAAATCAACTTTCCAATCTGAATTAGGAGAAGCCAAAATTCGCCCAAACTAAACCCTAAACCATATAAATATGAGAGTTAGACACTTTTTGAAGAGAGAGAAGATCTTGGGGAGGCAAGAACACACTTGGAAGTAGAGAAAAGTCATAACAGAGTTCGAAAATCGTGGAATTCATCTGGATTTCTTCTTTTTCCCTTCCTTACTGATTTTGAGGTATTCTTGGGAGGAATTAATTGAGATTGCTACCGTGATTATGCGTGGCTAAACTCGTTTATTTCGGGGTTATAGTTTTACATGAATGTTAATATTGGGATATTGATTTGACGGTTTAATTTACTAGATTGGATTGTTTATTCATATCCTAAGCCAAATTATTTTACTGCCTAGCTAATAATGAAATATCATATATGAATCTTGAGTTGAACTTGAAATAGGTAATTCTTGATTGCAATAGGAGTGAATAGAGCGCGATCTTGAACCTAGCCATTAGGGAATTGATTTGTGAATACGGATAGATATATACCTATTTGTCGTGCTTAGCCAATTGTGCAAGAGATTATTAATGCGATCTTTAATCTCATAGAAATATAGGATTTAGAATAAATTGATTAAGCGAGTAGAAGTTGTCAAATTTCTACGAATATTATTGTCTTTGCAGGTTATTAAACCAGATAAATTAATAAGTCGAGTTGATAGAAGAATTCAACAGGTTTGTTATCTAACCATGGCCCTGGAATATTACTTCTCATTGAATTCAACCCTTCTTGCTAAGTGTGCTAGTTAATTAGTTCGTCTTTTAGTCGCAACTCTAGTTAATAGTATTAATCAAGCAAAAATCACATTGAAATTGTTTTTGAATCGGTAAATTAGAAATTGCTTGATTTAGTTGATAGTTGATCTCAAGTCCCGGTGGAAATAATACTCTACTCGCTCTTTATTGCTTGATTGACTATGTATACTTGTGTGTTTAATTTAGGCAACAAGTTTTTGGCATCGTTGCCGGGGAGTTCGAAATTTATTATTTCACTAGATCAAGCTTTTACTACATATCAATTCATGTTTTAAATTTTATTTTTGTGCTTTCTGGCTTTAGTATAGTTTAGTATGTTGTTACTTGTGTTAGATGGCATCTTTTAATATAAATTGGCCGAATATTGATTATTCTTATTTTAGTAAATTTTGTCTATATTGTGGAGACCCACACTTGTGACAACAGTGTAAAAATATTATCAGGAGCGAGTTGGGTGCACCATCTCAATCTTTTGAGTGAAATATCTGCAATGTGTGTGGTGGTCAAGGTGGCCATTGGGATGACTATCCTAATTCTTTTTATCCTTCACTGAGATCTTATTATGATTTTTTAAATAATGTTTGTGAGTTTGATAGGAGCAATAAAGTGGGGGATGTGGAGCGTGTTGCCTGTATTATTAACATTGCGAGGCAAGTAGCCCAGCAAAAAGATGAAAATCAAAAAGCTATAAAAAATTAGTGCATTGATGACGAGAATGAAGGCCAAGGAGGAAGAATTGGCTGAAAAGAGCGAGTTCCCACAAGAAGATAGCTTGGATGAAGCAGATATAGTGAGCCAATTTTGGCCAGAGAAATAAGCTCAACTAACTGAATTTCATTGATTTCTCCATAATGCCCTTTCAAATATGGCAGAACAACTGATAGAAGAAAGCAATGAGCTTAGGTAAGAGATAGACCAATGTGGCTCGGATATTCATGACCCACAAACTCAATTAATAAAAAGGTTGAGACATTTGATGCCCAACTACCAATTGTTGTGGATATTAGCCAACTTTTGGAGCATAAAAAGGAGTTCCAATCATTCAACCAAATTATTATTGATGATGCCAAGGTTGAGGAGATGTGCAACCGTGGGTATGTCAAAAGTGAAGCGATTTTAGAGTTGTAGCACATTAGACCTCATTCTAACCACTTTTCAGCATTATTTTTGGTTGGTGATACGAGAATTGATCCGTTTGAGCTTATGGAGGAGTCTAGGAATGAAGAACAATGAGCATATATTCTAAAATTTACTACGCCAAGAATACAAAACGATATTCCTCACTTAAAGGCCAAGAAGTGCAAAATGCAATATTATTTGTTTGGTTCCTTTATTTTCGCATCACTGCCCTAGGAACGTGATAGAAATATTAATGCAAAATTGGCGGCGTAAATCATATCCTCAAAATAGAAGGAAAAGTGGTGAAAGTGATGGCGTTATGTTGTGACGTTAAATCAAGCGCTTATTGGGAGGCAATCAAACTCTCTTATTTCTTTTATTTTGTTTGTTGTGTTTTCTTTTAATGGTGTTATTTTTAGTACCATTGTTTTTGTGTTTTTTTTTGGTAGGAGTATCATCATGGAATCAAAGCCAGTAGGCGTGTGCAAAAGCGAGAAGGTAGTTGGAACTAAGTGTGGGATGCCTGCAAAAAATATCATGTTCGGGAGAAGTCTGAGTGGCCGTAAGCTGCTAATGCTTCGGTCTTTGGCCTATTAGGAAGTCTCTTTTACCCTCTTATTATTTATGGTATTCACTAACGACAGTGCACATTCTTAAGTATGGGATGGAGTGTTAGACTTTGATTTTTGTAGCATATGCTTAATTGCTCATGATACATTTGTAATTTCATGATCACACTTATAGCCATTGTAATTTATAATCGTAGTCGTTTTTTAGTTGCTTAATCTCGGGATTTCTTTAAATCACGGTTCTTTCCCGAGGTGCCATTTTCTTGAATCGGGTATTCTAGGTAGATTTTTTTTTGTAATCATTATGGACTTTTTCCGATTATGGATTACCTAGAAAGTTTTCTTGAGGGACGAAAGTCTAAAGAAAAATACAAAATAATTTCTTTTTATTTTTTATTTTGAACTGATAACAAAATGAGAAGAACTTGAGCATTTATGTTGTTGACATGTTTTATATTGGGGTTTAGGTTCGGAGCATTTGAATTATGTAATTTCATCATGATTTTATATTACATGCCTTGACAGTATGTGTGACTTTCTTTTGACACTTAATTTTATTTACTGACTCATGGGATTACTTCCTAATTATTGGAATTATTATTATGACTATGCTTAGTTGTTTAACGTGAGAGTCGGGCCTGAGCCGTCCGAAGTGAATCATATGCATTGTGTAATGTGTGGTCTTGATTACATTTTGTGCCATCCTGTGTGAGTCTAGAACTTGCCTTATGTGTTAGTCGAAGAGAAATAAGTCAGCTTTGTGAGTGTAGGAAATGATGTAGCCGTTTCTTTGATTGACCATTGAGCTAGTATGTCACCATAAATAAAATTATCCTTAGATAGCACATTTGAGCCTATAAACCTTTTCTTTGGCACCCACATTACAAGTTGATTCTCGTTTTGTTCTTAATCAGATCTTCATGAACTTATACCCCCCAAAAACACTTAAGTCACTAGAAGAATAAGGTGAGAGTTCAAAGTAGCTTTTGAGTGGAACCATAGAAAGACCAGAAGGTGCACGTATGTTTTGAAAGATTATTAGTCGGGCAACCTAAATTGGGAGAGTGTTGAATTTTTTTTTTGTTTTAAATACACCTCATATTCCTCTTATTCGGGGTTAGAGAATGTATAGTTGTGCTTAAAAAGAAACGCCAAATTGTACATCGTTTCGTGGCATCATTTGGATTGGCCTGAAGAGCATGTATTTGAAAGTTAAGTGTAGTATATTAAAGTATTTAGGAAGGCCAGTCATTATACCCAAATATATCCTACCCATCCCTTAGCCTATATTACAACCTTAGAAGATCTACTTGTTCATGCACATTGCAAGCTTAGATTATTAGAGACATATACTATGGGCAATCCTATGGTACGACATTCTGATGCACATGAATTTCTTTGAGAGAGTGAGCGAGTTCTTTTGATTCTTAAGTCCTTAAATTATACTTGAATGCATATTTGAGTGTGCGAACGGATTTTTATTTTTGATTTGTGGTGAGGGTACATGATTTATAAAGGATTAGTAAAGTCCGGGCACTTTGAGTTGGAACAATACTTGAGCTATAGTAGGGAATGTATTGGAGTCATCTTTTGAGGTTAGGATGGTAGAAGAGTCGCACAAATATTTTAAATAGTCTTGGTATGGGTCTAATTTTGAAGAAAGATGTCAATAGTTTTTATGCTGGATTTTAACTGTTGATGTAAGCCATTGTCATTGATGTAACGCTTAAGTATGTTTTAAAATGTGTTTCTTTCCCATGCACTTAATTTTAAGTTACTCGAGGACGAGTAAGAGTTTAAGTGTGGGGTAGTGATAAAGGGTGAAAAGGGCATATTTTAAGTGTGTTTGTGTATTAATTCTTGTTTGATTTGAGGGAGTTCACACTAGTTTGAAGTAAAATATGCTTATTATATGTTTCTTTTGTGTAGGAACAAACTTTCACAGAAAAGGATCAAATAGGAGCAAAATTAGCGGAAAAAAAAACTGAAGGTAGAAATCCGGGACAGCGAAACGAGGTTCGCTTTGCTAGACCAGGACCAGAGCAGAAAAATTTGCTTTTTCAATCCGAATTAGGAGAAGCCAAATTCGCCAAACTAAACCCTAAACTATATAAATATGAGAGTTAGCCAATTTTTGAAGGGAGAGAAGACTTTGAGGAGGCAAGAACACACTTGGAAGCAGAGAAAAGCTATAACAGAGTTCGAAAATTGTAAAATTTATTTTGAGTTCTTCTTTTTTTCTTTCTATTATTGGTATTTATGTATTCTTGGGAATTAATTGAGATTACTACCATGACTATGCGTGGCTAAACTCGTTTATATTGCGGTTATTATTTTACATAAATGTTGATATTTGGATATTGAATAGAAGATTTAATTTATTAGATTGGGTAATTTATTCATATCATGAGCCTAATTATTTTACTGCCTAGCTAATAGTGAAATACTATATATGAATCTTGAGTTGAACTTGAAAGAGGTAATTCTTGATTGCAATAAGAGTGAATAGAGCACGATTTTGAACATAGTCATTGGGGAATTGATTTGCGAATACAGATAAAAATATACCTATTTGTCATGCTTAGCCAATTGTGCAAGAATTTTTTTTTGAGGATAAAAGGTAATTATTTATTAATAATAACTAGGGTACGAGACCTAGTGAAATATCATTAGTACACATGCCTCGATGGAAGAGATTATTAATGCAATTTTTTTATCTCTATTCTCATAGAGATATAGGGTTTAGTATAAATTGATTGAGTAGAAGTTGTCAAATTTCTACGAGTATTATTGTCCTTGCAGGTTAATAACCTAGATAAATTAATAAGTCAAGTTGAAAGAAGAATTCAACAAGATTGTTATCCAACCATGACCCTGGAATATTATTTCTTATTCAATCAAATCTTCCTGCTAAGTGTGCTAGTTAATTAGTTCATCTTTTAATCACAACTCTAGTTAGTAGTATTAATCAAACAAAAATCACATTGAAAAATTTCTTGACTCGGTAAATTAGAAATTGCTTGATTTAGTTGATAGTTAATCACACGTCCTCATGGGAACGATACTCTACTCACTCTTTGTTACTTGATTGATCGCGTATACTTTGGCCTACGATTTAGGGCAACAAGAAGCAGACCTCGATGTTATGGATATTAACTAAAAACTTATGTTTTTATCCTCTTTATTAATTTTCTTAGTCGAATAGATCCACGTAGATTATGTAATACCTTCATCATTGTAGATCGAGAAAAGAAATGAAAAATGTTATCCGCTGCCTAATGTGATATTGGAAGCATGTTTCTTCTAGCAAGGTAAAATCATCAACATTTTCGATAAATCTTATGTTACAACTGATCGAATACCGAAGCAGAAGCAGAAGCAAATACACATGATTACTTACATTTAATCAAAGGTAAATTTATGATTTTTTAGAATATGGGTAAAAAGAAGAGTAAAGAAATAATAGGACTTGATCCCTCTTCCATCAGACAAATGCCTTAATAATAACCAAGTACATCATTCAGTCATTTTAAAGCATGGGGATCAATTTATAATATTGGATGAATTCTAAAAAATGTATACATAAAATATCTAGTTTAGCGAAAAGATCAAGGGTTCACATGCCATATAATTTGGGCTTAAATCTGCCCCTACTTATAGTATAGACACCACATAATCACTGATAGAATGTATGGGTCCACAAACTTCTATAGAGAACCATGTTCTCTATTAGATTCGACAGTACACACACATAGAACATAAGTTAAATGACAAGAGGAATTTTACGTGGAAAATTCCCAGCTCAATGGGATTAAAAACCACGACCTACCCTTGTAGGATTTCAACTTCACTACTGAGCAACTTTCAGATTACAACCTATGAAACCTAGGAATTAAACTCTTAATCCTTCACTAACTAATAATACACCTATTACAAGCCACTTTGCAATAACTCTATTACAAAGACTTCAAAACTTGACTAACTCTAGTCATGACTTAAACACGCAGGTTTAAGGTTTACAAATATGTTCCTACATAGTTCTTCTGAATAATCAGGATAGGAATTACAATTAGAAGAACTATTAAAAAATACAACTCAACTAAGGACACACAATAACTCAATGTGGGAACTGGTACGTAGTTGCTTTTGTTCTTTATTTTTTGAGGCATTTGAAACTTGCTAGTTGAATAGTCATGTGAGTGAGCTTGAGTGAGTTCTCTAAGTGTTCAAGTCATTTGTTTTACCTCCCTTGAATACATATATACATGTGTGACATCACTTCCAATGATGCAAGCAAGGTAGGTAAGAAGTCTTCTCTGGAAAGTTGATTGCAACACTGTTCTCTACAATAGCGTGTGCAGGAATCAACTTTCCAGCTGCAGAGTTGACTTTGTATAGTCTCCTCGGGAATTGGTAGGGACCCGGTCCCTCAGCTGTTCCTTCCACTTTGAGGAGTTTAATCATATTCCACGCTGAGTCCTAACCTAGAATCTTGTGAACTTGAGGTCTTGTAAATGTGTAACAGGTTCCTTATCTGGTTCTGGATAGTAAGTTTGTTAGATCATCAAAGCATAAAGTAAAGTACTTATAACCAACGTACATGTAACATATTCATTTTTTCCCTTTTTGATGATGATAAACTTATAATTTAAAATCCTAGAAAGAGCCACAAAGGAACCAGATTATGAACCAAAAGGACAATAAGTTCCCCATGAAACTATGCATTCCCTCTTTGTCAGTACCTAAACTTTTGTGAGTTCCCCCTGAATGAGGTTCCCCCCAAACTGTATAATCATCTTCCCCCTTTTGGCATCATAAAAAGGACAAAACAGGTTAGCAGCATAAAGAAGTCTAGCATAGTTAACTCATGCCACTTATGTACTCACAACATGATAAAAGATAGAAGTAAAAGAGCAACATCATAGATAGCAAAAGGGGAACCACTTTCATTAACCAGAATTGGACTATTACAGGCTGGACCAGAGTCATTGTTTTTCATCCACAGTCTAGAATCAACAAAAACATATACCAAAAACAACAAAACATCATAAAAAACAACTTAAAAAGATAGACATTGGAAACTGGACACTAAGGGGACATTCTTTAAGGGACAGTGGAGGAAGGGGCGTGGAAGAGGACGCAAGAGTTTGGAGGACAAGATCCATGCGAGCATTCCCGAACAGTTGCTTATTGAGAAGTCTTTCTTTCAGGTCCTCCACATGTTTCCTTAGATCAACATTCTCCTTAGATAGGTGTGCCACCTCTGTGCTGTGAGAACCATTGGAACCAGGTACCTCTTGCAACTGATTGAGTTGATTCTCAAGAATTGCGTTCCTAGACTTTAACTTCCGAATATCCTCTATGGCACTATTCTGAGCATTTATCAGTTGAGAGATTGTGGAAGTGCTTCCAACTCCTCCGACTTTGTCAATACCCTCACACTCCTCCAGAGTAGTTTTTAAAAATGATTGCTTTTTGGTTCCCGCTTTGGCCTGACCTAGAGGTACTTTGACTAACTCAAAGACCTTTGTGAGATGGAACCCATAAGGCAGTCCAGGATTCCCATCTTTGAGGATCTCTACCTTCTGCATATGCTCAATCATTAAGGCAGGAAAATTGATGGAGGAGAAATTGTCCAAAGTCTCCATAAGGAATAGGTCATCTTTGGATGCAATAGATCTTCTTTCAGCGCGGGGAAGCAATACTTTGTTAACAATCTCAAAGAGCAACTGATAAACTGGAAGGAGTACCTTCTTATGCACTTGTTCCTCATGTTGTATTGCCTTGTCCTTGACAATGGCATTTCTGAATTTTGGTGTGTAAGCACCCTGAGTAGATGACATTCCTTCAGTAGGAATACCCAGAACTGACCCCAATAAGGCATAGTCCATTACTATGTCCACCCCATTTACCAACACACAGATTTGATCACCATCTACTATGAAGAGGCTGGTGTAGAAACTCCGTACCTCGTCCTCATACACTATAGGAGCCTCACTTGTAAAACAATTGGTCGACTATTGAGCATCTCAAATATCCACCAATTATCTCATCCCAACACTCTGTAGAATGTCAGAGGCAAATTTGTGGCCCCATAACACTTCTAATTCCCCAGTTTTCTTTTCTCAGACCTTAGAGTTTTACTCATTTTTCCTTTCTTGACGGAACCAGACTCATTATCATCATCATCTTCATCCTCTTTCTTTTCACTGACTTGCTAACAGACTTTTAATTCTCCACTGGCTTACTCTGTCTATGCTCACCAGATTTCTCCACTTCTTCCTCATCAGACCTATCACTATCCTCCTTCGCTATCTTGTCAACATAACGTTTCTCCAACTTTTTACTAGAACCAGCAACATTAATCTTGGAGGAACTCTCATCACCCTTAGAGGTGTGCTTTTCAGATAAAGATAGAGAGAGTGCTTCTTCTTTGAAGACTTGCGGGACATGGAACTAGGTTCCTCTTTGGTTTCCTCATCTACATCCACTACAGGAACATCCTCTGCTTGTACAACTTTTCCATCTTTGACCAAACTTCTCCTTCTTCTACTCCTTTTACTCTTCTTGAGGGCAAATTCTAGAGCCTCTATTTGCTGCAACTGAGTAGTAGGTTGTTTAGGAGGTGGATCTGAAGTTTGCATTGGCTTAGTCCTAGCCCTGATGAAACTAGCATACACCAAATCATTTGCGTCTTCTTCGCTGTCATGATTTGTCTCAGGCACCACCATATTTAAAGGCTCAACATCGAAGTGGGGAGAGGGAGCAGGATCTACACTGACCTGGGAAGATGACTCCTGAGCTGGATTCTTCATGGATAGATCAGGTTCATTATTTGGGGCCCCAGTAGCATAATTTTGTACCAACTGTTCAAATGGCACAATTGCTTCCTCTTATTCTATTTCTTCCCCCTGTAGCTTAGGCCCTCCTGCACATTTTTCTATAATGACCCCTTCTGATGCAATGGACAACGTATTCTCTATTTTTCCTTTTTTTTGTGGTTCAATGGAGATTTCAACAGACGAAGGAGTGATTCCTTCAGAGTCATCACTTGTCTAGGAGATCTCAGTCTCTTCATGACTAGTCACCCATTCTTTACTCAAGTGCTGAGCCATGGATAGAGTAGAAGGTTCTTAAAGGAGTTTCCCTTGTTCACCATATTGACTCTGTTTGACTGGTGAGACTGGAGGAGGAAAGGCATCTTCAGACTTCCTTAGAGGAGGAGTGGACTCGGAGAGGGTAGGAAGGGGAAGAGACTCTTCTTTAGGGTTTGGAGAGAGGTTAATGGCTGAACTTCTCACTGGTGAGGACTCAATCACAGTGTTATCATGCATACTAATGGTTGCTTGATTTTCAGACATGGTGAGATTATTCTCGAGGGACTGCGAATTTGAGAAGAGAGAAGACAAACAGGGAATTTTGAGTTTGGAAAAGAAAGGGTTGTGATGTTGATTTAATTATGATGAGGGACCCATTCTGAAATGGCGACACCCTTTTTCTTGGGAGATGTATCGTCTAGAGAAAGGAGTGATGTTTTTGGACTGTGACATATTAGATGAAGAGACCCGACTTTAAAGAGACTGACCCGCTAATAATGATGTGGCATTGTTTTTTGTTCATTTTAAATTATGTTTGAAATAACAAAGAAACCACTAACCTGTGTTAGAGAACTAGGTCCCCTGATAGGCACGACAAGTGAGTTTTATACCCTTATTCATCATGCACTGCAACATATGCTTCTGTAGTCATCATGCGTATCTACCTGTAACGGTGTAGAGGTAAGTTAGACTTAGCCAGAAAAAACTTTAGCTAGCTTTTACCTGACTATGGCCTTCATAGCCAATAATGAGGAACCTGGTTCTTAGTTGGGTTTTATCAACCCCCATTGCAAGGCAATCTTTTTCAGAATGCTTTTTTCCCATGGCTTTTTGTGAAGATCTGTACAACTTGATCTTCACCAGTCACTATAGTTGGACCTCTTGAGTTGGACTCAAGTTCTTCCAATTTATTGCTTGGTCCATAGTACTTGACCTCAGTAGGATGTTGATTATACATATTCTGTTTCAACTGTTAAAGGTGCCATTGAATTCTACTTCCTTGAGCCTCATGAGACACGATAGGAACTTAGAGACTATCCCAACTTAGGCAAGCTTTTCCTATTCATTACTTGGAGGACAGTAGAGAACCAGGTTATGTGTTTTTAAGGATACCTTAAGATACTTACACCATTCTTCAGATGGGAATACTTTGGATTTGACTGAGACCTTGCATAGAACTCAACTCTAACCACGATGTCTAGTCTACTTGTAGTGAGATACAGGAGTTATTCAATGATGTATCTATGCAAAAGCCTTCATTCCAATAACTTGTTTTTCAACTTCTATTGTTGTAGATGCGGGACCCTGGTTCCTTACTGAACTCAATGGCAATTCTCTACCTTGATCACTATTTCTATTCTCTTTTGATATGAGTATGTCAGGAAGATTCCTCCATCTCTTTTACCATCAGATTTTAAAGGCTAACCCTTCCCATTGTTGAGACCATGATAGTTATACCCACACATCCTTAATTGAGCCAGCATCTTTGGTTAAGATGTTTGCAAACCTTTCATCAATTAATATTGATCGTGCCCATATTTTCAAGAGTCCTTTTCTTCTTTTCAACAAATCCACCCGTGGTGGTATTTTTTGAGCTAATTGGTTGAGTAGTTCTTCTTTCAACATAGCATCCATCCATTTACGACATTATCCAAACCTATTCCATGATTTAGTTCGATCAAACCATATTTGTTTCTATTGGTACCTGGATCTTTTTGGCAACGACCATAGTTTCTTAAAACATCTCATCCTTGGTTATAAAGTGTTGTCTGCCCTTTTTTAGGCTTGAGACAAGATATGACATGCTTTTATTTTGCACAGGCATTGCACACTTCATGCTACTTGTTATTCAACTTGATCAGATCTCGAAGCAGGTTCTTCAGATCCAGTTTCTTTAGGGATAGACAACCTACAATGCTCCAGAATTTTGTCCCATCAATCAGTACTGTTTTCAATAGCTTCCAACCAACTTATGTCTCCACTCTACAGAAGCTCAATCACAACAACATATGTACTCTTGTGTATTTTGGCTACAACAACACCTCACCAGTCACATGATTTGAGATTGTGAATATCCTGAACATGCATTCCACCTTATTTCCCCTCACACAATTTTTCCAACTCCTAGAGCGTATTCCTTTTTTAACCATTTTCAAAGGTGTACACTCTCTCGTTGCAGGGTTTTTTAGTGAAGGAATATTGATTGTATTTCCAGTCCTGTCCTTTAAGAAAACACTATTCATGTGTCATTATTGGTTGCTTTCCTTCACTGCTCCCTGCACAGGGAAATTAAGAGTTAGATTTAGGAACCCAAACAAGTTTGGGTCCCTTGTTAAGAGAAAAAGGATGAATAAGTTCTCTCTTAGTCCAAGCAGGCAAAATGCATTTCCTATTTGATGGGTTCCTGTTTAACAGATCAGGTCCTCTTGCAGTAGTTGTTCTCTTAACAAAAACTTTATTTTTCTGATCAGACTAAACCCTGGCCATGCAATTTTCCTTGAGGTGCCCATTGTTTCCATAGTGGGTACATAGCCAATTGTCAGGTACATTAACATACTTGCTATGAGGGTGTAGGGAATATTTTCCCTTTAAAATCCAATCCCCTACCTGTTTCCCCTAGAGTTGGTGTACATGGCAGTGATAGCATCCGAGGACCAAGTCCACTTAAGAGATTTCTCAGGATCACTCTTTACTTTCCCTAGTTCTTCCTGAAGTTGTTTGTGTTTTCTCAAGTTCAGTACACAGACTAGTTTTTACCAAGTTTAACTAATTTTCAAGCTTAATGTGTGCTTCACTTGCAACTTCCTTTCCCTTTTCAGAGTTTCCAGGCCTATTTTGCGGTTTTAAAGTCCTCAATTGTTTCTTTCAAGTCTACTCCCACCACTACTTGGTCATCTCTTTCTTGCTCAATGATAGCAACTCTATCAATCAAGGTTTCCTTTTCTTTACTTGCACACTCAATTGTTTCTTTTAAGTCCACCACAACCACCATTAAATCATCTCGTTCATGTTCTATGCTAGCAATTTTCTCTTCTAAGGCATTCTTTTCTCTTTTCATGTTCTCTATTGTTTCTTTCATAGTAACTACAATGACTACTAAGTCATCTCTAGTTTTTTCAGCTTCCCCTAGTTCCATAGTTAAAGCATCTTTATCATTGATAAGACTATGGTAAGTATGAATTAGCATATTTGCTAATGACATGAGTTTTTTAGGAGAGTAAGATTTAGATTTCAGGTTTCTCTAAACATCTAGAAAGGTTACTTCATCGTCGTCGTCATATTCATCGTCATCAGATTGAGCCATTAGAGCAAAGATTGAATCATACTCAATATTTTTATTTTCCACTACTATCATTGAACTGCCACCATGCTCGTCTTCTTAATCAGATTCGCTGGAGGAGTCTCCCCATGAAGCAAAAGCTTGCTTTACAACGTTGTCAACATCATTCTTCCTCCTGAAGCATTTGTCAGGAACCTGATTGGTGCTTTGTCAATGTAGTTATTATACTGACCTTGCTTTAGAAGGGAGCAATCCTTGATAAAGTGTCCTGGCTTGCCACATTCATGATAGAGGTCATAATTACTTGCTAGAGCTACCCCTTTTTGGAATGCCTACATTCCTGCGAACCATCTTCTGAAACCTTTTTGTAAAGTCCTCCATGTCCCCATCTTCACCACTTGAGTCATTGTTGTCCGTCTTGAGGACCAAGTTATTTTCTATCTTGGGCTCTCTTCTTTCATTGTCCTTCTTCTTCTTCCTCTTCATTTCATATGTTTTCAAGTTTTCAACAAGTTCATCCATGATTAGTGTCTGCAAGTCTTTAGCCTCTGTAATGGCGTTAACTTTGCTTTCCCAATAACTGGGCAATACACTAAGGATTTTTCTGACAAGCTTGTTTCTTGGAATACTTTCACCAAGAGAGTGAAACTCATTTATGATAGAGGTGAATTGAGTATGCATATCTTGGATGGATTCATCATCTTTCATTCTGAAGAGCTCATATTCTGTTGTGAGCATATCAATCTTGGATTGCTTCACTTGAGTTGCTCCTTCGTGAGCTGTCTGAAGAGCCTCCCAGATCTTATTTGTTGATTGACAAGTTGATATCCTGTTATATTCATCAGGGCCAATACCTCACACAAGAATTTTCTTTGCTCGAAAATTCATTTCTATGGAATTTCTATTAGCGTCATGGAATTCTTTCCTCGTCTTGGGAATGGCTACAACTGGATCACCAATGTTCTTTGTAGGGACAAAATGTCCGTCACATATTACATCCCATAACTCAGAGTCTTCAGCCATGATGAAGTCATGCATCCTAGTTTTCCACCACCCATAGTATTGACCATTGGACCTAGTAGGTCTGTACGTGGACTGGCCTTCTTCAAAGTTTGGAGGAGCAGCCATGAAGATCCTCTCTAGGTGTTAACCTGGTAGAAAGAACCCGCTCTAATATCAATTGATAGAATGTAAGGGTCAACCAGCTTCTATAGAGAACCAGGTTCTCTATCAGGTCCAACAGTAGACATACACAGAACATAAGTTAAATGACAAAAGGAATTTTACGTGGGAAATTTCCAGCTCAACGGGATTAAAAATCACGACCTACCTTGTAGGATTTCAACTTCACTACTGAGCAACTTTCAGATTACAATCTATACAACCTAGAATTTAAACGCTTAATCCCTCACTAACTTGTAACACACCTATTACAAGCCACTTTGTAATAACTCTAATGCAAAGACTTTAAAACTTGACAAACTCTCGCCAAGACTTAAATATACAGGTTTAAGGTTTACAAAGATGTTCCTACAAAGTGCTTCTAAATAAGCTGGATAGGAATTACAATTTGAGGAACTATTACAAAATTAAAACTCAACTAAGGACACACAATAACCTAATATGGGAACTGGTCCGTAGTTGCTTTGTTCTTTGTTTTTTGAGGCACTTGAAACTTGCTAGCTGAATAGTCACGTGAGTGAGGTTGAGTGAGTTCTCCAAGTGTTCAAGTCATTTGTTTTACCTCCCTTGAATGCATATATACATGTGTGACATCACTTCCAATGATGCAAGCAAGATGTGTAAGAAGTCTTCACTAAAAAGTGGACTATAGCACTGTTCTATACAATAGCGTGTTGTAAAGCCCCAGAAAATTTTGTTTAGTAATTTAAGACTTCGTGGTGCCAAGGTAGGCTAAATATTTTATCTTGCATACAAATGAGGATTAAGGATATTATGGATATCAATTGGATATATTAATAAGTGTATAAGTCATATTAGAAGTTAATTGGGGTCTAAGGAGAGGCCTAAGTCTAAGCCAAGTTATAAAATTTCATAATAGACGAAAGTTGCAAATGAGTGCGCACAAGACCTCACTTTGGACAATTATATCTCCAGTTATATAAGGATTTGTGTGATACACAGACTATCAAATAAAACTTCTTTGAGTCTAGTTTCCAACGCTTCAAACCGTTCGTCATTCGGACATTCCTACACAAAGTTATGACCAAATTACCAAAGCAGCGCAGAAATTTGAACTACCGCGGCGCCCCATGGGCGCCCGGCGTGCCGCGCCAGTAGTAATTCCAGTATGGTTCGAAATTTCATTTCCAGACACATTTTTCACAGACGCCCCGTTCCCTGCGGTGCCCCACGCGGCGCGGCAGTACAAAAAAATGGGTTTTTAAGACCCGAACCCCATTTCATTTAACTCGATTGAGGTTTATTTTTGGGGAAATTTCTGGTATTCTAGAGTGAAGGGAGAGCGATTCTAGAGAGAGAAAAGGGCAAAACTAAAGATTTCACTACTCTTCCTTGAATCACACCTTGAAATCGCATCAAAGGGTTGCTAAGGCTTCAAAGAGGTAAGAATTTCTTTTCCCCAATTCTTCAACTTTAAAATCTAACTTGAAATGGGTAATTAGTAAGATGATTCTTGGATGTGAGAGTATTCATTATTCATGCATGTACAAATTAGGTTTGTGGGAAGATTGTTGAATATAAACAAGTAAAGATTGGGTTGGGAAATGAAGGGAATCTTGTAAAAGAGATTTGAAATCAAGATGCACAACTAGTAATTGATAAAATTCTCAAATGAGCTAGAATTATGAATATCTTCCTAATTTGTGTTCAAATTTTGTTATGTCTCAAAATAGATTGAAGTTGCTAGAATTTCCGGAATATCGTAGTAATTAAAGGAAAGATCAAGAAAGGTATGTATGGCTAACTTTGACCTTTGTAAAGTCACTTTGTTTGGTGTACGAATATTTGGTATGTGATATCTACGTGGATTATTTGTGGAATTCTTGTGATTGGTATGATTTGATTGTTCGTGGTTAAGTCTCCCGATATAATGGTGTACGTAATTGGCAATAAACCAAATGTGTGATTGTGAATGTGTTATGTGGTAAGAGTTGAGAAACAAATGATGGAAGGAAATCGTAAATGATGCAGTTGGAACAACTGTGGTAATAACATATATGGCTTGTATTGGCAATTATCGCGGTGACATAAAATGCATATGGGTTGTTGAATATGATGGAAATAGTATTGATGGCTATAGAAATTCTTTCAGAATTGTTGTTTTTGTTCTTTGTGAATTGTTGTTGTTGTTGTTGTTGTGTTGTTTGTGAATTGTGATTGTTTGGTGGGATCGGGTTGCGTGCCGCAACACGAAGTAATAAGGTGTGGGTTGTGGTGATAAGGGTAGCCGAGGTAATAAGGGTGGAAAAGTGATCGAAATCACTATTGAAATGAAAATATGACAAAGTTGTGAAATCATTGATGTGAAAATATTGAAGGGGAAATGGAGAGATTGTAACTTGTTTAGCTTGATGGTTTTCTTACATGTGTATTTGATTGTTTGTTCCATTACTACTTGTTACTTGTGTATGGTTTGAGTTTACTTAGGGAAAGTTTGTTCATACATACCAGTACAATTCAAATGTGCTGACGTCCTTTATTGCTGGGGACGCTACATTCGTGTTATGATTGTAGGTGGATCCATAGCAGGTACTCCAGTCCACCGACCATAGCTCCCCTTCACTTTCCGCCAGAAGCATTGGTGAGCCCTTTTCCTCCCGGGGCCTTGCGTGGCTCATGCCGCTTTTTATTTTGGAGTCTTGTTTTGATTTTTAGTGTAAGGTATAGCCGGAGCCTTGTTACCAGCAAGTATTGTATCACTTTTTTGTATCCCTAGAGGCTCCGTAGACAGGAAATCTGGGTTATGTACTTATGTATTTTGGGCAGTACAACTTGTAAACCACGCTAAGTAACTATGTATGCTATGTAAATCTCGTAAGAATGTGTTTAAGTTCATAAATAGCTATTTCACTGGGTTAATGGGAAATGGAAAAGCAGGGTAACACGTGGAATAGGAAAGGCACCCAGGTCCGCTTGGCTGGGGCTGCCCGGTCGAGCGCTGGTCGCGCCCCTCGGTTTTGGGGCGTGACAAACTTGGTATCAGAGCCTAAGGTTTTAAAAGGGTCCTTGGATGTCTCGGAGCCGTGTCTAGTAGAGTCCTTCTAATCGGTGTGTTGTCGACCACATCTATAAGTTGGAGGCTACATAGGCATTTTGGAAATTACCTTCTTCTTTGTTACTCTATATCGTGCGGTGAAGTGAAAAGTGGAAGTCTTTACCTCTAACTCGTGCTCTGTTCCAAATTTTCAGTAATGACAACCAAGAAGAGAGCTAGACTCGGCCTCGGGGCCGATGCCACCCCAAGTGTGGCTATGAATCATGTACCTGATATCGTGGGTGAGAGTGACTCCCCGGTCTTGAATCTACCTGGCCCATTTATTCCAGATCCAAGTATTCTTGTTCCAGCTACGACAAAGGGTGCTACCATCCCTCCCGCTGATATTCCATATCCTGATGCAGTTCCAGCTTTCGGTCCCGGGGTTTCTGATGTGGACCTTAGAGGAGCCATCCATATGTTGACCCAGTTAGTAGTCGCTCAGGCCCAGAGATCCCATGATGCCCCTATGTCCTCCAGCGGATAGGGAGATTCCGCCAGCTCCAGAGTCAACCAGTTTCTGTGGTTGGCCCCTCCAGAGTTCACAGGAACAGACCCAGCGGCTGATCCGCAGGATTTCCTTGATGAAATGTATAAGACCCTTCGAGTGATGAAGGCTACATAGATGGAGGGGGTTGAGTTGGCTTCATACCGGTTGAGGGGAGCAGTGTATTCATGGTTCGATATGTGGGAGGATTCCCGTGGGGAGGAAAGACCTCCAGCTAGATGGGATGAGTTTGTAGATGCATTCATGAACCACTTCTTGCCTGCCGAGACAGTGGCGGCCCGTGCCACTAAGTTTGAGGTCCTCAAGCAGGGCAATATGAGTGTTTGGGAGTACAACATGGAGTTTGTGAGATTGTCCAAGTATGCTCCCCAGTTAGTGTCGACCATGGGTGATCGAGTTCGGCGATTTGTTCAGGGTATTAGTCCCCTGGTGGTGAACGAGGCTGCTACAACGGCCTTACACTCAGATATGAATTATGGGAAGATGTGGGATTCGCTCAGGCCACAGAGGCTAGGAAGTTGAAAATACGGCCAGAAAGGGAGAGTAACAGCAGGGCCCGATCAGTGGGTCACTCAGGGATACCAGTTCAGAGAAGGGGGCCATCAGGGTCATCCCAGTCATATGCTCAGTCCTCAGCAAGCGCACTGCCATCTATGCACAGTTATCAGCAGAGCAGTCACTTGAGACCAGGTTCAGATAGCAGGAGACCTCATCAGTCCGGTCATCCAGGAGGGGGATCACAGCAGTAGGGGGAGCTCTATGCCCCAAGTGTGGGAGATTCCATACAGAGGCTTGTTATTTGGATATCCCGGTGTGTTATAGATGCGGGGTGAGAGGTCATATCCAGCGGGACTGTCATGCGCCCAGACAGGGCACGGGTAGGGGATTTGCTCAGCCATCCGGTTCTTCAGCTGCTACATCATCTACGCGCCCTCCAGCTCCCGCAGGGTGTGGTACAATTAGGGGTGGAGCTCGTGGTAGAAGTGGACCTAGCCGATTTTACACTTTGAGTGGTTGCCAGAGTGCAGAGGCTTCTCCAGATGTTGTCATAGGTATCTTGTCTTTTCAGGCCATTGATTGTTATGCTCTTATTGATCCGGGGTCCTTTTTGTCTTATGTCACCCCATTCATTGCTTCAAGTTTTGGGGTAGAACCCGAACAACTTCATGAACCATTTTCAGTATCTACTCCGGTTGGTGAGTCAATTTTGGCTGCTCGAGTCTATAGGAGTTGCATTGTCATGGTACGGGGTAGGGATACCACGACCGATCTTGTTGAGTTAGGGATGGTCGACTTTGATGTAATAATCGGAATGGATTGGCTTTATTCATGCTTTGCTAAGCTTGATTGTCAGACTAGAACTATTAGGTTTGAATTCCCTGATGAGCCCGTTATTGAATGGAAGGGTGATAATGTAGTGCCTAGAGGTCGGTTTATTTCCTACCTTAAGGTTGCGAAGATGATCAAGAAGGGGTGTATCTATCATCTAGTTCGGGTTACAGATGTTGATGCCGAGGCGCTTAGCCTTGATTCTGTACCAGTTGTGAATGAATTTTCGGATGTCTTTCCAGATGAGCTCCCTGGGGCCCCCAGATCGGGAGATTGACTTTGGTATCGATGTGATGCCAGGAATGCAACCAATATCAATTCCACCCTACAGAATGGCACCAGCAGAATTGAAAGAGCTAAAGGAACAATTGAAGGATTTGTTAGATAAGGGTTTCATCCGGCTGAGTGTATCGCCATGGGGCACATCGGTCTTGTTAGTAAGGAAGAAAGATGGATCGCTGCGGATGTGTATTGACTACCGGCAACTCAACAAGGCTACAATCAAGAACAAATATCCTCTGCCAAGGATAGATGACTTGTTTGATCAATTGCAAGGTGCTATGTGTTTCTCAAAGATTGACTTGCGGTCCGGGTATCATCAATTAAAGATAAGGGAACAGGACATTCCAAAAACAGCTTTCAGAACCCGGTATGGGCACTTTGAATTTATGGTGATGTCTTTTGGGCTAACAAATGCCCCCGCAACTTTCATGGACCTTATGAATAGGGTCTTCAAGCCCTTTCTAGACTCCTTTGTGATAGTGTTCATTGACGACATTCTGGTATATTCTCGAAGTCGGGAGGACCATGCTAACCATCTCAGGGCAGTTTTGCAGACTCTTCAGCAACATCAATTGTATGCGAAATTTTCAAAATGTGAATTTTGGCTTGAATCTGTCGCGTTCTTGGGTCATGTCGTTTCTAGGGAAGGAATTATGGTTGATTCTCGGAAGGTTGCAGCAGTGAAGAATTGGCCTAGACCTACCACTCCAACCGAAATCCGCAGCTTCTTGGATTTAGCTAGGTACTACAGGAGGTTTATGGAAGGGTTTTCTACTCTTGCCTTTCCATTGACCAAATTGACGTAGAAAGTAGTTAAATTCCAATAGTTCGATGATTGTGAAAAGAATTTTCAAGAATTAAAATCAAGGTTGACAACAACACCGGTATTAGCCCTGCCAGAGGGTACAAAGGGATTTGTGGTGTATTGCGATGTTTCGAGAGTCGGCTCGGGTGTGTGCTGATGCAACATGGAAAGGTTATAGCCTACGCTTCTAGGAAACTCAAGAATCATGAAAAGAACTATCCAACTCATAACTTAGAGCTTGCAGCGGTGGTGTTCGCACTAAAGATTTGGAGACATTATCTATACGGGGTCCATGTGGATGTATTCACGGACCACAAGAGCCTTCAATATACTTTCAAGCAGAAGGAGTTGAATCTAAGGCAACGAAGATGGCTAGAATTATTCAAGGACTATGACATTGATATTCTCTATCACTCGGGGAAGACTAATGTTGTGGCAAACGCTCTTAATCGAAAATCCATGGGAAGTTTGACTCATTTGGAGGCATAGCAGAGACCGTTATCCAGGGAGGTTCACCAATTGTCCAGTTTGGGAGTTCGCCTTGCAGACTCTAATGAAGGAGGAGTAATTGTACAGAAAGGGGCTGAATCATCGCTCGTGGAAGAGGTGAAAGAGAAGCAATTTAACGATCCGTTGTTAGCACAACAGAAGGAGGGGATTCATAAACACAAGACCACAACTTTTTCCTTTGGCATGAATGATGGTACTCTACAGTACCAAGACCGCCTGTGTGTTCCTAATATCGACGGTCTTCGGGAAAGGATCATGGCAGAGGCTCACACTTCCAGGTATTCTGTGCACCCAGGTTCTACAAAAATGTATAATAATCTCAAGGAAATTTATTGGTTGAACAACATGAAGAGGGATGTGGCAGATTTTGTGGCGAAATGTCCGAATTGTCAACAAGTGAAGGCCGAACATCAAAGGCCCGATGGATTGGCTCAATGCATAGAAATTCCAACGTGGAAATGGGAGATGATTAACATGGATTTTGTGGTAGGGTTGTCGCTCACTCCATGCAAATTCGACTCAATTTGGGTGATCGTGGATCGACTCACGAAATCAGCGCATTTCTTGCCAGTTAAATCTACCGACACAGCGGAACAGTATGCTCAGCTGTATATCAAAGAAATAGTCAGGTTGCATGGTACCCCAGTCTCAATCATTTCAGATCGCGGGGCTCAGTTTACAGCCCACTTTTGGAAGACATTTTAGCAAGGTTTGGGTACGCAGGTAAACCTTAGCACAGCTTTTCATCCACAAACCGATGGGCAAGCAGAGCGGACTATTCAGACGCTTGAAGACATGTTACGTGCTTGTACTATTGATTTCAAGGGCAGTTGGGATGACCATTTGCCGCTCATAGAATTTTCTTACAACAACAGCTTCTATGCTAGTAGTATCCAAATTGCACCGTTCGAAGCATTGTATGGTAGGAGATGTAGGTCTCCCATCGGATGGTTCGAGGTTGGAGAAGCGGAATTGATAGGGCCGAAACTCGTGTATCAGACCATGGAGAAAGTCAAGCTTATTAAAGAAAGGTTGGAAACTGCTCAAAGTCGCCAAAAATCCTATTTGGATATGCGTCGCAGAGATTTGGAGTTCAAAGAAGACGATTGGGTATTCTTGAAAGTTTCCCCAATAAAGGGTATCATGCGATTTGGAAGGAAAGGAAAATTAAGTCCAAGGTATGTCGGACCATATAAAATCATTCAGAGAATTGGTCAGGTGGCATACAAACTCGAGCTGCCACCCGAGATGTCATTGGTACACCCGGTCTTTCATGTATCTATGTTAAGGAAGGTAGTAGGGGATCCGTCCACCATCGTGCCAGTCGAGACTATTGAGGTGAATGAAGAGCTATCATATGAAGAAGTCCCAGTTGTCATTCTTGATAGGCAAGTTCGAAAACTGAGAAATAAGGAAATTGCATCCGTGAAAGTATTATGGCGGAACCAGCAAGTTGAGGAAGCCGTTTGGGAAGCCGCGGAAGAAATGAGAAAGAAGTACCCACATTTGTTTGAATAGTTATATAATAGCTTTCATGCATTTGGCTCCTATAAACTCTTATCTTTTGATTTGATCTATGTTAAACTATTCCATTTTGATTATGTATGTTGCCTATGCGGCCATGGTTGGTGTTGAACAAGTTATGTTATGTCTATGGAACATGTATATGCTGTTAGGATATATATCCAGGGCCCTCTAACAGGTGGATAGTCCTAGTTACAAAGGAAACTCTGGCAAATTTTTCGAAAATTTAAGGAGTTAGCCAAATTCGGGGCTGATGATATATTTCATAATGTGAAAAGCAGAAGTTACATAAGGATGACTAATGAATGAAACTTGATCCTCATTCGAGGACGAATGATCTTAAGCGGGGGAGAATGTAAAGCCCCAGAAAATTTTGTTTAGTAATTTAAGACTTTGTGGTGCCAAGGTAGGCTAAATATTTTATCTTGCGTACAAATGAGGATTAAAGATATTATGGATATCAATTGGATATATTAATAAGTGTATAAGACATATTAGAAGTTAATTGGGGTCTAAGGAGAGGCCTAAGTCTAAGTCAAGTTATAAAATTTTATAATAGACGAAAGTTGCAAATGAGTGCGCACAAGACCTCACTTTGGACAATTATATCTCCATTTATGTAAAGATTTGTGTGATTCACAGCCAATAAAATAAAAGTACTTTTAGTCTAGTTTCCAACGTTTCAAACCGTTCGTCATTCAGACATTCCTACACAAAGTTATGACAAAATTACCAAAGCAGCACAGAAATTTGAACTACCGCGGCGCCCCATGCGCCGCCCGGCGCGCCGCGCCAGTAGTAATTCCAGTATGGTCCAAAATTTCATTTTCAGACACATTTTTCACAGACGCCCCGTGCCCTGCGGCGCCCCACGTGGTCCGACAGTACAAAAAAATGGGGTTTTAAGACCCGAACCCCATTTCATTTAACTCGATTGAGGTTTATTTTTGGGGAAATTTCTGGTATTCTAGAGTGAAGGGAGAGCGATTCTAGAGAGAGGAAAGGGGAAAACTAAAGATTTCACTACTCTTCCTTGAATCACACCTTGAAATCGCATCAAAGGTATAGTCGGAGCCTTGTTACCGGCAAGTATTGTATCACTCTTTTGTATCCCTAGAGGCTCCGTAGACAGGAAATGTGGGTTATGTACTTATGTATTTTGGGCAGTATAACTTGTAAACCACGCTAAGTAACTATGTATGCTATGTAAATCTCGTAAGAATGTGTTTAAATTTATAAATGGCTATTTCACTTGGTTAATGGGAAATGGAAAAGCGGGGTAACACGTGGAATAGGAAAGGCACCCAGGTCCACTTGGCTGGGGCTGCCCGGTCGAGCGCCGGTCGCGCCCCTCGGTTTTGGGGCGTGACACGTGTACAGGTAGCAACTTCCCATCTCTAGAATTAACTTTGTACAACCTACTCGGGAACTGGTAGGGACCTAGTCCCTTAGCGGTTCCTTCCACTCTGAGGGGTTGAATCATATTTCACGCTGAGTTCCAACCTGAAATCTTGTGAACTTGAGGTCTTGTAAATATGTAACGGGTTCCTTATCTGGTTCTGGATAGTAAGTTTGTTAGATCATCAAAACATACAGTAAAGTACTTATAACCAAAGTACATATAACCTATTAATCACATATTTCAATCGAATTTAAAATCGGTACTAAACTCTTGAAGTGTGATGACTATTTTTAAAAGAGCTTCCAAGCTATATATGTATTGATTCCCCTACCATTTGATCCCTCTTTGTTGGAGCTATTTCTCATTTGATGACTCGAACCCATGACCCTGAGGTTGTAGGTGGAGGGTGCTGACCATCTCAGCAACCCCCTTTTATCATAAGAACCTTTATAAAACCATAGGTTTTATGATTTTAAATTCTTTCACAAACTTGCTAGAATTTTCTTTTCCATCAAGAAATCAGATCTCATTTAGTTCCTAATTATTCGGGTACAACAACTCCCATATAATTTAATTAAAGAGGCTTGCTATTAGGGAATTAATTTTAAATATCTGAATTAATACTACCATAATAAATAATAAATTATTCTACTAAAAGTTTGTAATTGTACTCCTTAGTTAAATTTTAAAATTCTACCATTAAACATTATTTAACTCCTCATATTAAGATATAGATACTAATCAAATAAATTAAATTACTGATAATTAACTTTGTTTAGACCTTCACTTACTTATTGCATGTGGCAGATATAAAGTCCATCTACAAGGTCTATATGTAAAAATTTATAAGCTTTGGTAAAGGTGTATTATCAATCTCTAGATCGAGCTATGGATTACATCAACTAAATATTATTTTGCTAATTTATAATGTTATCATACAATTTATCAGGCATATTGACCTACCAAAGAATCTCATCTTTTAATAAATTAAATTAATAAATAATACACACAACTGATAATTATTACATGAAAATTAAGAGTATAATTATGTTTAATAGACTAGAAAATTTATTTTATTAAGTGAGTATAAAATATCTAACTCTACTTGATCCATTCAATATATACAAAATATACTAGCACAAGAAGTAAAAATAATATCATTCCTATAGTAAACATAAATTATATTTAATCTTGCTCTATAATCATTCCAATGACTTGTCCAATTTCATCATTAGATTATGGACATAATCATTTGTGACGACCTGATAGGTCATTTTGAGTACTAGTCCTATTTCCATATTTTGAGACCTCTATTAGCTCCATTTAATATTTCTCGATTTATGTGTGCAGTCCGTATCTTTTTTCGAAAATATTTTATGTGAAATTTTTAATAAAACATGATTTTTGGCTTTAATAATAACTTGAGTTTACGGTCAATATTTTGTATAAACTACCCCGGATCGGTATTTTGACGATCTCGTTGCATCCGTTTTGGACTTGAGCATATGTCCGGAATTGGATTTGGAAGTTCCTAACTTGATTTGACTTGTTTTGCCGAAAGCTAGTTATTTGAAGGTTTGGAATTTCCTAGATTTTACCGTAGGTTAACTTTATGGTTATCAGGTTTGGATTTTGGTTCCAGGACTTGGTATGAGTCTTTTTTACTATTTGGAACTTATATGCAATATTTGCTGCAAATTGGAGTTGGGTTGATAGGATTCGGGCGCTCGGTTGTGATTTTAGAAGTTCTTTAATTTTCTTTGAAATTCCATGCATTTTGACGCCCGATTCGTAGCTATAGGTGTTATTTTGGTGTTTAGATCGCAGGAGAGAGTTTGTATGATATTATTACATTTGTGTACACATTTGGTTTGGAGCCCGAGGGGCTTGGGTGAATTTTGGATAGGCTACAGAACACTTTTGGACTTGAGAGTTGCTGATTTTCTGTTGCATCTGATGTCTGGTGCTATGTTCTTCACGATCACGAAGGGGACATTGGGCTAGGGCGGAAACAACTCTTCGCGAACGCGAGGGTCAGGTCGCAAACGCAAAGTGGAGGGGGGCTTACTCTTCGCGAACGTGAAGCTTTGTGGGGATTTGGGGGGTGGAGTGAGCTTCCATGAACTCAAATGGTAGCTCACGAACGCGAAGGACTTTTTGGCTGTTGTGCTTCGCGATCATATCAGTTGCTTCTCCAACGCGATGAACACCTAACAGCGAGTGATTAAAACATTCCAAAGTCAGGATTTTCTTCATTTTTCACCATTTTCAAGTTTGAGCTCAGCCTAGACACAATTTTGAAGAGGTTTTTCATCTCCACTTCGTTGGTTAATAAATTGTAACCTATTTTATTCTATTTACATAAACACCCATTGATGTAACAACCCGGCCAGTCATTTTAAGAATTAACGCCCAATCCCTTATTCACTACATTCCTCGTGTTTGTTTCTGCTATTGTGAGTTGCCGGGAGGATTTATTTGGAATTTCGAAGAGTTTTGGGACACTTAGTCCCTAAATGAGAGTTTAAGTTTTAGAATTTGGACCGTTGTCGAAACCGTGTGAAGACGACCTCGGAATGGAATTCTGTCGGTTCCGTTAGCTCCGCTGGGTGATTTCAGGCTTAAATGTGTGTTCGGATTGTATTTTGGAGGTCCGTAGCTTATTTAGGCTTGAAATACCGAAAGTTGAATTTTTGAAGTTTCCGGTTCGATAGTGAGATTTTGATCTAAGTGTCGGAATGGAATTCTGAAAGTTGGAGTAGCTCCGTAGTGTTGAATGTGACGTGTTTGCAAAATTTCAGGTCATTCGGATGAGGTTTGATAGACCTTTTGATCGAAATCGTAATTTGAAAGTTTTTTTGGAGTTTTTATGCTTGAATCCGATGTTAAATTGGTGTTTTGATGTTGTCTTGAGCGTTCCAAAGGTTGGAACAAGTTTGAATTATGTTTTAGGATTGGTTGTCATATTTGGTTGAGGTTCCGAGGGCCTCGGGTGAGTTTCAGGTGCATAACGGAAGTTGAATTGGACTTAGGTAAAATTTGATGTTAGTTGAAATTGTCATAACCACACCTGCGTGAATGGGACCACACGTGCGGTTTCGCAGAAGTGGTTAGGTGACCGCATAAGCGGAATTTGGTCCAGGCTCCAGAAGCTGCAGGTGCGAGAAGTGGAATGCACATGCGAGATCACATGTGCGGAAAGGCAGTCGCAGAAGCGGAAATTTGGGTTTAATGAAAAGTCGCAAGTGCGACTTGGTCTACGTAGAAGCGGGACCGCAGGTGCATTTCCAGAGCCGCAGATGCGGTTTCACTGGTCAGAAAAGGGGCAAAATCAAAGGTTTTGTCTCAAAACCTTGGAAAATTTATTTGGGAGCTGGGGATTGGCGATTTTGAGAGAGATTTTTACCTGGGTGTTTTAAGTAAGTAATTCTTACTCGGTTTTGATTAATTTCCACGAATCTATGCTTAAATTCATCCTTTAGATTCGAATTTGGGGTGGAACATTTGGAGAAAAATTGGAAACGTTTTTAGGCCTAATTTTGGAGTTTTGATCTAGATTTTTATGTCGGATTGGAATAATTTTGGTATAAATGAACTCGTGAGAGTATGAGGATTCCGAATTTGTAAATTTTATCCGATTCCAAGATGTGGGCCCGGGGGGCGTTTTGGTCATTTTTCCTAATTTTGCATTTTAGCTTAGAATTAATTAATTAAATCAGTTACTTGAAGTTATATTTATATTATGCAATTAATTTGAATAGATTTTGGCCATTTGGAGTCGAGTACTTGTGGCAAGAACGTGGTATTGAGTTGATTGAGCGGGTTCGAGGTAAGTGGCTTGCCTAACCTTGTGTGGGGGACATTTGGAGTCGAGTACTTCCTTGTTTGATCATATCCTGGAGTGTCAGTTTGATCTCATTTGCTTGTCCTCAAGGACAAGGTTACGCATGGTGATGCAAGAGATGTGAATTTTGATGATGACATGGTATTGACGATGCAGGGTCGAGTATGTGTACCCAATGTTGATGGGCTTTGAGAGTTGATTCTAGAGAAGGCCCATAGTTCGCGGTATTCCATTCATTCCGGTGCCGCGAAGATGTACTAGGATTTGAGGCAGCACTATTGGTGGAGGCGGATGAAGAAAGATATAGTTGGGTTTGTAGCTCAGTGTGTTAATTATCAGCAGGTGAAGTATGAGCACTAGAGACCGGGTGGGTTGCTTCAACAGATAGAGATTCCAGAGTAGAAGTGGGAGAGGATCACCATGGACTTCGTAGTTGGACTCCCACGGACTTTGATCAAGTATGATGCCATTTGGGTGATTGTGGATTTGCTGACCAAGTCCGCACACTTCATTCCTGTGTTCACTACCTATTCTTCGGAGCAGTTGGAAGAGATTTATATCCAGGAGACTGTTCGTCTGCATGGTATTCCAATTTCCATCATTTCAGATAGAGGTACTCAGTTCACATCATGGTTCTAGAGGGCCTTACAGCATAAGTTGGGTACTCGGGTGGAGTTGAGTATAGCATTTCACCCTCATATGAACGGATAGTCCGAGCGCACTATTCAGATTCTTGAGGATATGCTCTGTGCGTGTGTGATTGAGTTTGGAGGGTCTTGGGATCAGTTCTTTCCATTGGGGGAGTTTGCCTACAACAATAGCTATCAGTACAACATTCATATGGCACCGTATGAGGCTTTATATGGTGGGCGGTGTAGATGCCTGGTGGGTTGGTTTGAGCCAGGTGAGGCTAGATTATTGGGCACAGACTTGGTTCAGGATGCTTTGGAGAAGGTTAAGGTGATTCAGGATAGACTCCGTACAGCCCAGTCCAGACAGAAGAGTTACACGGACCGGAAGGTGCGTGATGTTTCCTATATGGTTGGAGAGCGGGTTCTACTTCGGGTTTCACCTATGAAGGGTGTTATGAGATTTGGAAAGAAAGGAAAGTTGAGTCCGAGGTTTATTGGTCCTTTTGAGATATTGAGACGTGTAGGGGAGGTTGCTTATGAGCTTGCCTTACCTCCCAACTTGGCAGGAGTTCATCCGGTATTTCATGTTTCGATGCTCCGTAGGTGTCACGGTGATCCGTCGCATGTGTTGGATTTCAGTTTAGTCCAATTGGACAAGGATCTATCTTATGTTAAGGAGTCATTGGCAATATAGGACAGGCGGGTTCGGAACCTGAGGTAAAAGAACATTGCATCAGTGAAGGTTCAGTGGCGTGGTCAGCCGGTCGAGGAGGTGATTTGGCAGATCGAGCAGGATATGCGCAGCCGTTACCCTCATCTTTTAACTACTTCAAGTATGTCTCTATGCTCGTTCTAGGACAAATGAATGTTTAAGTGTAGGAGGATGTAACGATCCGGCTGGTCGTTTTAAGAATTAATGCCCCGATCCCCTATTAACTGTATTCCCCGTGTTTGTTTCTTCTATTGTGAGTTGCTGGGAGGATTTATTTGGAACTTCGGAGTGTTTTGGGACACTTAGTCCCTAAATGAGAGTTTAAGTTTTAGAATTTGGACTGTAGTCAGAACAGTGTGAAGACGACCTATAAATGGAATTCTGTCGGTTCTGTTAGCTCCGTTGGGTGATTTTGGGCTTAGAGGCATGTTCATATTGTGTTTTGAGGTCCATAGCTTATTTAGGCTTGAAATGCCGAAAGTTGAATTTTTGAAGTTTCCGATTCGATAGTGAGATTTTGATCTAAGGGTCAGAATGGAATTTCGAATGTTGGAGTAGCTCCGTAGTGTTGAATGTGAAGCGTGTACAAAATTTTAGGTCATTCGGACGAGGTTTGATAGACTTTTTGATTGAAAGCGTAATTTGAAATCCCACACCCAAAAGGTGCCCCGCATAGGTTTTCCCCGAAACCCCCCAGTAACTAAGGTAAACAGTTTTTAGAGTTTTTAGGCTTGAATCAAATGTTAAATTGGTGTTTTGATGTTGTCTTGAGCATTCTGAAGGTTGGAACAAGTTTGAATGATGTTTTAGGATTAGTTGGCATGTTTGGTTGAGGTCCCGAGGGCCTCGGGTGAGTTTCGGATGCCTAGCGGAAGTTGAATTGGACTTAGAAAAAATTTGATGTTGGCTGAACCTGTCATAACCTCACCTGCGTGAATGGGACCGCAACCTGCGATGCCACAGAAGCTGCTAGGTGACCGCAGAAGCAGAATTTTGTCCAGGCTCCAGAAGCTGCAGGTGCGAGAAGTGGAACGTACCTGCGAGACCGCAGGTGCAGAAAGCCAGTCGCAGAAGCGGAAATTTAGGTTTAATGAAAAGTCGCAGGTACTACTTGGTCTACGCAGAAGCGGGACCGCCAGTACGGTCCCAGAGCCGCAAATGCGGTTTCACTGGTCAAAAAAGGGGCAGAATCGAGGGTTTAGTCTCAAAACCTTGGAAAATTGATTTGGGAGCTCGAGATTGGCGATTTTTAGAGAGATTTTCACCTGGGTATTTTGGATAAGTAATTATTACTTGGTTTTGATTAATTTCCACGAATCTATGCTTAAATTCATCTTTTAAATTTGGATTTGGGGTGGAAAACTTGGAGAAAAATTGAAAAAGTTCTTAGGCCTAATTTTTGAATTTTGATCTAGATTTTTATGTCGGATTGGATTAATTTTTGTGTAAATGAACTCGTGAGAGTATGAGGATTCCGAATTTGTAAATTTTACCCGATTCTTGGACATAGGCCCGGGGGGCGTTTTGGTCATTTTTCCTAAATCGCCATGAGATTAATCAACTCGACTCCGAATTCTTGGACATAGGCCCGATTCTTGCCACGAGATTTTCTTGGACCAATTGGTGTCGAGTACTCGTGGCAAGAACGTGGTATTGAGTTGATTGAGCGAGTTCGAGGTAAGCGGCTTGCCTAACCTTGTGTGGGGGAACTCCCTTAGGATTTGGTTTTGTTGGTATTTGAAATGCCTTGTACGTGAGGTAACGAGTGCGTACTTGTGCTAATTGTTGAAAAATCTATTTTCACTTAGGAACTATAATTGTGTTTCCTTTCTTGTTTATACTACTTGCAATTTAAGCCTGATGTTAGCTTAGGGAAGCATGACTAATTGACTTAATTGCCTTACTTGCTCAAACTGCCTTATTTGGATTATGAGCAGCATGCTAGGTTAGAAATATCTATTTTTCCTTGGTATGAAATTGAATTGAATTGAGTATTCTTCGTGTTGCTGATGTGTCTTTACTTTGGGACTACTGGACGGTATCCCGAGAGATCCCCCTGCCTGTTACTTTGGGACTACAAATTTGTATTCGGGGAGATCCCCTGCACATATGTTGATTTGGACTGTAGTGCGGGATACCAAGAGATCCCCAGCACATATATTGAGGATACCAAGATATCCCCACCACTTATATTGAGGATACTAAGAGATCCCCAGGATACTAAGAGATTCCCAGCACATATATTGAGGATACTAAGAGATCCTTGGGATACCGAGAGATCCCCAACACACATATTGAGGATACCAACAGATCCTCGGGATACTGAGAGATCCCCGGTTGTTATCTCTGTATTGAGTTGTATTCCTTCTGTGATGATTTTGTCTCTGCTATAGTCGTTGTTATTCTTATTATCCTTTATTACTTCATACTGTTAGCATTTAATTATATTGTCGTAATCTATACTATTTTACCTCGTTTTTTAGCTATAATCAGTAAGTCCCTAACCTTCCTCGTCACTACTCGACCGAGGTTAGGCTTGACACTTACTGAGTACGGGTGTGGTGTACTCATGCCCTTTCTGCGCATGTTTTTCATGTGCAGATCCAGGTACTTCGACTCAGTCCTACTACCCTTGAGGCGAGGCCATTCTCCAGAGACTTCAAGGTATATTTGCCGTGTCTGTAGACCTCGGAGTCCCTTTCCATTCTCTCTTACAGTTTTAGCCCTTTTGTATTTATCTTGATTTAGACATTCTGGAGTAAGAGCACAATGTAGTATTCATAGCTTGTGATTTCATGAGATTCCGGGTTTTGGGAAGTTGTTCAGTTTTTAGATCTTGTATTAGTATATGATGAGCGACATCTTAAATGTTTCTATATTTGCTCTCCAGTTTTATTAGTTTTTCTACATTTTGTTTCTTTTTCTGTAATTGTTAGGCTTACCTATTCGTAGAGACTAGGTGCCGTCACGACAGTTCACAGAGGGCGAACTTGGGTCGTGACAATTGATTTTAACCTTTAATCTAGGATTTTTCATGGTAAAAATAGGGATTTAGGTAGAAATTGGAAATTTTGTAAAAATGAGAGTTAGATCTCATATTGAGTCTGGATTCTGAAAGTAATCACATAATCGGCCTAGGGGGTTAATGGGTAATTGGATTTTGGTCTGAATCTCTTGTTTTGACCAAGCTAGCTTGGGGCTGACTTTTGCTGACTTTTTCCGAAATCATTAAAGATTGAATATTTTTCACTCGTGGGTAGTTTCTAAAGCCTATTTTGAATTATTTAAACTATGGGTGTGTTTGGTATATCGGAAAATATTTTCTTGGAAAACAAGTATAATCTTACTCATTTTTCGGTGTTTGATACGTAAATTAAGGAAAATAACTTGTATTCATAAATAATTTAGATATAAGAAACATAAAGCTAAAAACTTTCTAACCAAAAACCTTCCGAACCCACAAATTTCATAAATTTACGAACCGCTAAACGTTCGAAACTGCGAACTTTCGAACCCGTAAAATAGGTCCATGGGCAGTATACACGGGTGACAGACAGAATTAAGCAAAAGGCTTGCACGTGAAAGGGATAAGAATAAGTGGTTATATCTGATATTTCCTGAATGAAAAGGTTGCATATTTGGTAAGGAGCAAGAATCCTTACTTGAAGAGAACTCCATCCAATATAAGGGAAGAGTTAGAAGTTGAAGTTGACTAGAACTCTTCCACCAAGGAAGAGTAAAACAATCGAACTCTAGTTAATCTTTATTTATAATATATATATATATATATATATATATATATATATATATATATATATATATATATCAGTTGTGTTCTCTTTTATAGGTGATGCACACATACTGAAGTCAAGCACAAATTGAGAGCAAAATAGCAAGGAATATTTTGAGCAATTCTTGTGAGATTTAAGAGTGCGATCTTGAAGCTATATGGACCAGATTGAAGAACTAGCTCCATAAAGAGTTTTATGTGTCATTCTATATTTCTTGTTCAAAGTGTAGTAGGCGTTTTGAGTTGTACCTTTCATCTTTCTTAGAAGCAAATTGTACTAGGCACCTGAGTTGTATCTTTCAAGTTAGATTTAACTTGAAGTAGTCACAAAAACTTGTGGCGTGTTGCTATAAGGGTTAGAGTTAATCTTTAGGTTTGCAAGAGATTGTAAACTCGAGTTGTATTGTTCAAGTTAGAGTTAACTTGAAGTAGGCGCAACAGCCTGTGGCTAGTTGCTATAAGGGTTAGAGTTAATCCTTAGGTTTGCAAGAGTTTGTAAACTATGTTGTTGTCTAAGAGTTATAGTGAAGTGTTTGGAGAAAATCCTATTGGGTAGTAGGTTGTTGTTTTTTCACCTTTTGAACCGGGTGTTTCCACATAAAAATACTTGTGTTCTTTACTTTCTGTATTTATTATTATGCAACTATAGTGTAATGAACATGTATAAGAACTAGGTCCTTGTACAATATGTGCACACAAAAAATTGGATGGCAAACAAATCACCCTCTCTTGTGTAGTATTGAAGTATAAAATATCAATTGATATCAGAGCGGGTTATGCTAGAAGAGTCTTACACCTTAGAAAAAGATAAAGATGAGTGCGCTACCTGAAAACTATAAAGAGCAATCTACCACTAGGCCACAACTATTCAATGATCATTATTATTCTTTGTGTAAGGAGAGGAGAAGATATCACTTGTAGATGACTGATGGACGCTTTAAATGTGGAAAAAAGAACCACACGATCAAGAACTGTCCTATGTGGAAAGTCGAGTGGAAAAAGAGAAATCTAAAAGAAGGAGTAGAAAGAAAGAATAGGTTCATGACAGGAAGAACTACAACAAAAGGTCATCTAAAGCAATGGTTGCTACTTGGAAAAATAGTTCAGATGAGGACATTGATGATAATGCTGAACGAGCTCTCATAGCACTTCAAGAATCTGAAGATGAACCTGATGAAGAATATGAAATAAGTTTTATGGACCTTAAGGATAAAATTAAACTCCTTTCTGAAGATAGACTATCAGAATTGTTGCTAACTTTAATTGATGAATCTAAGAATATAAGTTATGAAAAAGAACAGTTGTCAAAAGAGTGTAACCTTTTAAAGTCAAAATGCAAAAACCTGGAAATAAACATATGTAAAACTGAAAAGGAAAATACTGCTTTGAAGAATCAGGTTCATGTCGCAACAGCCTGTGGCTAGTTGCTATAAGGGTTAGAGTTAATCCTTAGGTTTGCAAGAGTTTGTAAACTTTGTTGTTGGCTAAGAGTTATAGTGAAGTTTTTGGAGAAAATCCTATTGGGTAGTATGTTGTTGTTTTTTCACCTTTTGAACCGGGTGTTTCCACATAAAAATACTTGTGTTCTTTACTTTATGTATTTATTATTATGCAACTATAGTGTAATGAACATGTATAAGAACCAAGTCCTTGTACAATATGTGTACGCAAAAAATTGGATGGCAAACAAATCACCCCCTCTTGTGTAGTATTGAAGTATAAAATATCAATTGGTATCAGAGCGGGATATGCTAGAAGAGGCTTACACCTTAGAAAAAGATAAAGATGAGTGCACTACCTGAAAACTATAAAGATCAATCTACCACTAGGCCACAACTATTAATTGATCATTATTATTCTTTGTGTAAGGAGAGGAGAAGATATCACTTGTAGATGACTGATGGACGCTTTAAATGTGGAAAAAAGAACCACACGATCAAGAACTGTCCTATGTAGAAAGTCGAATGGAAAAAGAGAAATCTAAAAGAAGGAGTAGAAAGAAAGAATAGGTTCATGACAGGAAGAACTACAACAAAAGGTCATCTAAAGCAATGGTTGCTACTTGAAAAGATAGTTCAGATGAGGACATTGATGATAATGCTGAACGAGCTCTCATAGCACTTCAAGAATCTGAAGATGAACCTAATAAAGAATATGAAATAAGTTTAATGGACCTTAAGGATAAAATTAAACTCCTTTCTGAAGATAGACTATCAGAATTGTTGCTAACTTTAATTGATGAATCTAAGAATATAAGTTATGAAAAAGAACAGTTGTCAAAGGAGTGTAACCTTTTAAAGGCAAAATGCAAAAACCTGGAAATAAACATATGTAAAACTGAAAAGGAAAATACTGCTTTGAAGAATCAGGTTCATGTCGCAACAGCCTGTGGCTAGTTGCTATAAGGGTTAGAGTTAATCCTTAGGTTTGCAAGAGTTTGTAAACTTTGTTGTTGGCTAAGAGTTATAGTGAAGTGTTTGGAGAAAATCCTATTGGGTAGTAGGTCGTTGTTTTTTCACCTTTTGAACCGGGTGTTTCCACATAAAAATACTTGTGTTCTTTACTTTCTGTATTTATTATTATGTAACTATAGTGTAATGAACATGTATAAGAACCAGGTCCTTGTACAATATGTGTACGCAAAAAATTGGATGGCAAACAAATCACCCCCAGTATTGAAGTATAAAATATCAATTGGTATTAGAGCGGGTTATGCTAGAAGAGGCTTACACCTTAGAAAAAGATAAAGATGGGTGCACTTCCTGAAAACTATAAAGAGCAATCTACCACTAGACCACAACTATTCAATGATCATTATTATTCTTTGTGTGAGGAGAGGAGAAGATATCACTTGTAGATGACTGATGGACGCTTTAAATGTGGAAAAAAGAACCACACGATCAAGAACTGTCCTATGTGGAAAGTCGAGTGGAAAAAGAGAAATCTAAAAGAAGGAGTAGAAAGAAAGAATAGGTTCATGACAGGAAGAACTACAACAAAAGGTCATCTAAAGCAATGGTTGCTACTTGGAAAGATAGTTCAGATGAGGACATTGATGATAATGCTGAACGAGCTCTCATAGCACTTCAAGAATTTGAAGATGAACCTGATGAAGAATATGAAATAAGTTTTATGGACCTTAAGGATAAAATTAAACTCCTTTCTGAAGATAGACTATCAGAATTGTTGCTAACTTTAATTGATGAATCTAAGAATATAAGTTATGAAAAAGAATAGTTGTCAAAGGAGTGTAACCTTTTAAAGGCAAAATGCAAAAACCTGGAAATAAACATATGTAAAACTGAAAAGGAAAATACTGCTTTGAAGAATCAGGTTCATGCACTTGATACGTCTATCTTAGAACTTAGATATTGAAATCTGAAATTGAAGTTAGGAACAGGTAAAGAAATAGCTAGTGACACACAACTCTCACTAGAAAAGGATCTAAGAAAAGTAAAAAATGAGCTTTATAAAAGGGATGAATTGGTAAGAAACTTGAAGGAGGACTTGACTAAGGTTAAGCATGAGTTAAATAGAACATGTAAATGGAATATGTCCTCCGATGCACTTTCATGGCTATAAGAACACCATAGTTGAAATAGAAAAGGACTTAGCTTTGCGAACTCTGCACCTAAATGGGATCTCAAAATCAAGTACCTCACACTTCTTGAAAACAAAATATGCACACACTCTGGTAAAACTGGTCACTATAAAAGTGAAGACTGCAAAAGAAAAGGCTAGTCAAAAGAATAAAAAATTTGTTCAATGGAAAAATAGGCTGCCAGGTTGGGCTAAAAAGAAACTTATTCACCCTTTTACCTATATAAAGGGACCCAAACTAGTTTGGGTTCCTAAGACTAGCCCCTGATTTCCTTCTGCAGGTCCAAGTAAAGGAGAAAAGCCAAATATGGTACGTGGATAGCGGCTGTTCTAAGCATATGACAGGAAGCAAGAACCAGTTCCTTTCATTTGAGGATCTTAAAGGAGGTAATGTCTCCTTTGGAAATGGGAAGAAAGGTGAGATCATTAGGGTTGGCAAGGTAGGTAAGAATGATTCTCACTCTATTGACAAAGTCTACCTAATTGATGGACTAAAATACAGTCTAATAAGTTTATCACAATTGTGTGATAAACGTAACATGGTTGCATTCACCTTTAGAAAATGCTTTGTGATTAATCATATCATTGATAATATTATTTTGCAGGGAAAAAGAGTGAAAAATATATATATTGTGGATCTATCCACACTCTCTGATAATGAACTCACATGCTAAAGTGTGTTGGATAATGATCCCCTACTTTCACACAAAAACTTGGACATGCTAGTCTAAGTCATCTCAACAAACTAGTATCCAAGGACTTGGTGATAGGACTGCCTAACATTAAGTTCAAGGAAGACAAAATTTGTGAGAATTGTGCAAGGGGGAAGAAGGTAAGATTCTCTTTCAAAAGCAAGAAAATGGTAAGTACCACCAGAATGATGGAACTAGTCCATATGGATCTTTGTGGACCAATGAGAACTCTGAGTAGAGGTGGTAAGAGATGAAGCATCTAAAAATGAAGCATTTGACATGTTCACTTCATTTCTTAGAAAAACTCAGAAACAACTAGGTAATTAACTTGCATCAATTAGGTATGATCATGGTACTGAATTTGAAAATGCTAAATTTGCTGAATTTTGTGATGATCATGATATAGATCATACTTTTTCTGCTCCTAGGGATCCACAACAAAATGATGTAGTTGAAATAAAGAATAGGGAATTGGAGGAAATGGATAAGACTATGCTACTTGCTAGTAAATTTCCCCATAGCCTTTGGGAAGAAGCTGTGAACACTAGATGCTATATCATAAATAGGTGTATGAATAGACCTCTTATTAATAAGACTCTCTATGAGTTACTTAAAAAGAGAAAGCCAAATATATCTCACATTAAGGCATTTGGATGCAAGTACTTTGTGCACAATAATGGAAAAGACTCCCTAGGTAAGTTTGATCCCAGAAGTGATGAGGGAGTATTATTGGGATAATCTTCACATAGTAAAGCTTATAAGATATATAACAAAAGAAAAATGTGTGTAGAAGAAAATGTGTATGTTGTTTTTGAAGCTAAAATTCTTTCTGAGAGGCAGGAACAAGATGATGAAGAGATTGGACTGACAAGAAACTCAGATGATAAAGCCACAGTCCAGCCTGAAGCTGCATCACAGGAAGGAACAAGTGATGGAACAAGTCCTTCCACCCAAGGCAACCTGATAGGGGGAAATGACTAGAGAGGAACTGATTCTCAAACCTTGAGGGAACTTGTCCATGAACCTACTCCTCAGTAACAAAACCAGGAAGGAACATCCAAAGAAATTACCACTCCTATTGCGACATCCACTAAATTGGATATAGATGAACCTGTTTCATCTGTTGACTAGAAATTTTATAGGGGAATGATTGGCTCTTTGTTATATCTCATTGCCAGTAGACCTGGCATTTTTTTCACTATAGGCCTTTGTGCTCGATTTTAGGTAAATCCAAAGGAGTCTCACTTGACTGTTGTTAAGAGAATGTTGAGATACTTGAAAGGCACCACTGACCTTTGTCTTTGGTATCCAAAAGGTAGTAACTTCAACCTAGTGGGATATGCTGATGCTGATTATACAAGTTTTCTTATGGATAAAAAGAGCACCTCAGGTGTGACACACTTTCTTGGTTCATATCTTGTGCCTTGGGCTACCAAAAAACAAAATTATGTGACATTATCTACTACTGAAACTGAGTATGTTGTTGTTGCCTCATGTTGTGCTCAACTGTTGTGGATCAAACAACAATTGATGGATTTTGGAAGTTATGTAGGTTGTATCCCTATATTTTCTGATAAACTAGTGCCATTAGTATGACCAAGAACCCGGTTCATCATAAAAGAACTAAGCACATAGATATTAGGCATCATTTTTTGAAGGACAACTATGAGAAGGGTCTGATCACTGTGGAATTTTGTACTACTGACACTCAAATAGCTGACATCTTCATAAAAGATCTAAGTAGAGATCACTTTGAAAGGAACATGTTAGAATTAGAGATGATTAAGATCACCTAAAAGGAACCAGTTCTAACTCAAAAATTGGTTAGAAATTTGTGAATTTTTGAATAATTAGATTAGATATTACTTAAACTCAAGCTTTTATTAGTATACTCTTATGCCATGTGCTAAAATGTCTTACTGATATCTAATGATATTATCCTTATTTTCTTGGAAAAATCAGTCATACACAAGAGAACTTTCAGTGAAGAATTTGGTTCATCGAGCTTACAAAGTTTGTATTCTACACTCCGCATAATTTGAAATAACTGCATATGGATCATGAAATGAAAAGAGTCCCACTTTATCTCAACTAATTTTGAACCAATTAGTTACAAACGAACCAGTTTCATCAAGAGTCCCACGCACCATAATTACCGAAATATTTAGGGAAAAGTCAAACGTCTTTTCAAACTGAAACTTCCAATATGATTAGACTTCTAGACTTCAAAAAGGTGTCGTTACACACTCAACCTTTCCCTCTTTAAATTGATCTGGCCTTACCCTCTTATCTCAATTTTTATTTGAAAGATCAAAATCTCCAAAACCTCAAAACTCTCTCCATTTATCATAAGTTTCCGAACTGATCAAATGGCAATACCCATGAGAATGCCAAAAACTCTGAAAACCCTTCCTCACCACCCAAAGAACCTTCACCCACACTTTAAACTACCCAAACCCCCAAGAAAAAGCATATCAAAATGATTGCACGAAAAACAATAGAAAGCAAAGAACAAGCCAAGATGTTGAATGAGAAGCTACAAACTAGTCAAGCAGAAGAACCACAAAACTTTGAATATCTCGTCTGCGACTGGCAGGGAAAAACTAGTTTCATCTAACATTTAACAGGTAACTTCTGGGTTAAAAACTTTTGATGTTGCTTTTAAAATTGCTGAGAGTCTTGAAAATAGGTTTATGTTGGTTTTTTTTGGTTTATGTTTGTTGGTACGGTTGTTGGTGTAGAAACTGGTGGGTTTGGAAAAATTGGTGGTAAAAAAGAAAAAGGAAAAAAGAGAGTGAGAGTGTTGAAGTAGATGTGAGAGGAAAGGGAGAAGAAGGAGTGGCTGGATCTCCTTGCCCACTCTTGTTGGTCTGATTGAAGAAGCTGGAGCAATGATTGTATTAAGTGAAGAGGTTACTGATAATGATGAGACTATGAATGAAAGTATGGGATAGAATCACAGGAGATAGGTGATGGTTCTGGTGATAGAAGTGCAGCAGATGGGCTGGTTAAGTTAAGGAAACGGTTTCATGAACTAGTTCCTTCTCTAGCTAAAATAGACAAGAGTATTGATCTGCTACAAATGGTGTTAGATAGTTACAATCAAAAGAAGAAGAACAAAGATGGAAAGACTGCAGGAAAGGTGGGTGGAACTAGGAGAAAGAGTGATCCTTCTATCTCTATAGTAACGCCTCCCACAATAGGAAAAACTACAAGGAACCGAGTGAGGCCAGCGTAAAAAGGGCCTTAACTGAGAATGCCAAAAAAGTCGCTTGAAAAATTAAAGGTTGGTAAGCCAAATGGAGTAGTCCAAATTGAGGAGATAAACCTGCTTCTTGAAGATGAATATGAGGATGTGAAAGTACTGACACCTATTTCCAAAAAGAGAATGACTTCTCAAAAGAATTCTTGAGAAATAGAGGTTGAGGCTGAGGGCTCAAATTATGGTTAAAAGAACTAGGTCTACCAAAAGGAGAAAGGAGGCTCAAATAATGGAAGAAAATGGCTAAGGGGCTAAGATGGACAGGCTGCAGAAATGACTGTGCAACGACCCGACCAGTCGTTTCGAGTGTTATTTCCCCATTCCCCCATTTCCTGCTTCTTTTGAGTTTTTCAGCTGTATTTTGACTTACCTGGTTAGTTGGTTCAAGTCCGGAGTGATTTTTGGAGTGCGTTGGAGATACTTAGTCTCTTGTGAGAAGGTTTAAGTTGAGAAAGTTGACCAGATGTTGACTTATGTGTAAAAGACCTCGAATTTGAATTTTGATGGTTCCGTTAGTTCCATTAGGTGATTTAGGACTTAGGATCATACAAAATGTGATTTGGAGGTCCGTGATAGAATTAGGCTTGAATTGGCGAAAGTTAGAATTTTGGCAATTTTGGACGCTAGTGGAAATTTTGATATCGAGATCGGATTGAATTTTTGGAAATTGGAGTAAGTTCGTGGTGTCATTTTTGACTTGTGCGCAAAATTTGAGGTCATTCAATGTGAATTGATAGGTTTTGTCATCGTTTATGGAATTTGGAAGTTTAGAAGTTCCTTAGGCTTGAATCAGTGTGTAATTCGTGTTTTTGAGGTTTTTCGGAGTGATTTGATTATTTGGCTAAGTTCGTATGATATTATGACACGTGTTGGTATATATTTTTGAGGTCCCGAGGGTCTTGGGTTGATTTCAGGTGATTAACAAAACAAGATTAATGTTTGAATGATTGCTGAAGTTGGCGTGGTTCTGCTGTTTTCGCAGGTGCGAGGCATGGTACACATCTGCATAAGTGCAGATGCAGAAGGAGAAGTGCCAATGCGGAAGAGCGTAAGAAGGCAGGAATCATAGAAGCGGGCATGGCCCACAGCTGCGTGTGTTTGACCGCAGATACGGGCTCTTAGAGCTTAATTGGGATCCATACATGCGATGGAATTTTTCGTAAGTGCAACATCGCAGAAGCGACAAGGAGACCGCAACTACCGTTTTGCTGGACAAAAGGTATACATGGAACAATTCGGGATTTTTCACCATTTTTATCATTTTTGAGCTCAGATTTTTGGGATTTTGAAGCAATCGCTAAGGTGAGGTCCTTGTGCTTATTTATATTCAATAATGGTGTTTCCCCACTAATTTTACACCTACTTGGTGAGTTTTTGAGGTGAAATTTGGGAGATTAGGGCTTGATAAATGGAGAGTGAGTTTTGGGGATTTGGAGGGGCAAATGATGCTAGATTTTGATGAATTTAGTATGGTTAGACTCGTGAGTGAATGGGCTTTCGGGTTTTGTGACTTTTGTCTGATTTCAAGATGTAGGCCTGGGGGCCGGGTTTGAGCCAATTTGCGGATATGAGTTCATTTAGAAGTTTTCTTGTGGAATTTTATAGTTTGGAAGTGTGTCGGCTTGCCTAGCACGATAGGCGCCATCACGACATGTTAGAGTTTCTGGCCGTAACAAGTTGGTATCATATCCTAAGTTACATAGGTCTCACGAGTCATGGGCAGGTTTAGTAGATTCTTGCGGATTGGTACAATGACGTCCGTACTTATCTTTGAGAGGCTGCAGAACCCTTAAGAAACTTCACATTCTTGAATTCTTATCATGCGAACCTATTGATTCTAGTAACTTAACTTGTGTTATTATATTCTCTCACAGATGGTGATGACATACGTTACTGGTCAGGACGGACAACCACTAGTACCACCAGTTGGAATCGCGAGAGGTCAAGGTCACGATAGATGTCGTTGTAGGTGTAGGGGTACAACCCACACAATAGCCAGTGTAGCACTTGCAGATCCACCAGATGCCCTAGTTCAAGATCAGGTCCCGGATGTAGATATCCCAGCGGGACCAGCTCAGGCACCCGCGATGCCTATATTATTCTAGGCCTTCATGAGGCCTTGGCTTAGATCTTGATCGTGTGCACAAGTCTTGCCCAAGCGGTCTCTGTTCCTGCTACAGCAGTCACTTCTCAGGCCGGGGGAGGTACTTAGACTCCCACCGCCCACACACCCGAGAAGGTAATACAAGGACTCCAAACACTAGGGGCACCACCAGCCCAGCAGGTTGCACTACCTCAGGACTATGTGGTTCCTGTCATGCCTAATGATGAGCAGCACGGATTGGAGAGATTTGGTAGACTTCAGCCTCCTACTTTTAGCGATGCAGAGGGTGAGGATGCCCAGGGTTTCTTGGATAAGTGATAGAGGATTCTCCGTATAGTAGGTATTCTAGAGACCAGTGGGGTCTCGTTCACTACCTTTCAGTTATGTGGAGCTGACTTCACTTGGTGGGAGGCTTATGAGAGGCATAGGCAAGTTGGGGCAGCGCCCCTTACATGGCAGCAGTTCTCCGTCCTCTTTCTGGAGAAGTATGTGTCGCCGTCTTGTAAAGAAGAGTTGCGTAGACAGTTTGAGCAGTTATGTCATGATGATATGACATGCAGTCCGATACGAGATTTTCTTAGTTATCCCGTCATGCTATTTGGTTGGTTCCCACAGACAATGAGAGGATAAGAAGGTTCATTGATGGCCTCACATTTTAGTTGCGGGTGCTTATGACTAGATAAAGGGTGACCTATGCTACTTTTGAGGAGGTTGTTGACATTTCCCGGGATATAGAATTTGTTCGCCGCCAGGAGCGGGTTGAGAGGGAGGCCAAGAGACATTGTGGATCAGGTAGTTTTGGTGGTGTTAATTTTGGAGGCCAGTTCGACCATGTCAGAGGTCTTTCTAACATGCATTCTCAAACGGCTAGCCCAGTTCACTGTGGTGCATCATCTGGACATGGTTCTCACTGTTCACATCAGGGCCACTCATCTCTCAGTGCCCTCCCAGATCAGAGTTCAACTCATGCACCATCAGCTCAAGGTTAATCCATGCCAACTTCTTCTACCAGTTATCCCGGTGCTCAAGTCTCCCTTCAGTTCCCACCACCAGCACCAGGGAGTTGCTACGAGTGTGGAGAGTTTGGCCATATCAGGAGGCAGTGTCCCCGCCTAGTGGGAGGTTCAGCTCAGCAACAGAGGGGTCAGCCTTCAACTTTAGTACCGGTTACTTCACCACTCGCTCAGCCAACTCGGGATGGAGCTCAGTTAGCTAGGGGTCGCCCTAGAGGGGGAGACCGATCAGGTGGTGATCAAGGCTATTTTTATGCACTCCCTGTCAGACTAGATGTTATTGCTTCAGACACATTAATCACAGGTATGGTCTCAGTATATCACCGAGATGCTTCTATATTATTTGACCTGGCTCCACCTATTTATATGTATCATCGTATTTTGCCCATTATCTAGTTATGCCCCGTGAGTCTTTAGCTTCATCTGTTCATTTATCTACTCTAGTGGGCGATACTGTTATTGTGGACCATGTGTATCGGTCGTGTATGGTGACTATTAGGGGACCAGAGACTAGAGTGGATCTGTTGTTGCTTAGTATGGTTAACTTTGATATGATATTAGGCATGGATTGGTTATCTCTATCTCATGCTATTCTGGACTGTCACGCAAAGATGGTGACACTGGCGATGCCGGGGGTTGCCACGGATTGAGTAGCGAGATTCTTTGGACTATGTTCACAGTAGAGTAATTTCATACTTGAAGGCCCAACGAATGGTTGGGAAGGGTTGTGTTTCTTATTTGGCATTTGTGAGGGATGTTAGTGCATAGACCCCTACCATTGATTATGTTCCGGTGGTGCGATATTTCTTGGATGTGTTTCCTGCAGACCTGCCGAGCTTGCCATCAGACATGGATATTGACTTCGGTATTGATTTGGTACCAGGCACTCAGCCCATTTCTATTCCACCGTACCATATGGCACCAGTTGAGTTGAAAGAGTTGAAGGAGCAACTTTAGGAACTCCTTGAGAAGGGGTTTATTAGGCCTAGTATGTCACCTTGGGGTGCATCGGTTCTATTTGTGAAGAAGAATGATGGCACCATAAAAATGCATATTGATTATTGGTAGTTGAACAAAGTCACAATCAATAACAAGTATCCTTTGCCACGTATTAATGATCTATTTAACCGGTTTTAGGAATCGACGATGTTTTCCAAGATTGATTTGAGGTCAGGGTATCACCAGTTGAAGATTCGGGACTCGGATATTCTTAAGACAACTTTCAGGACCCGATGTGGTCATTATGAGTTCCTTGTGATGTCTTTTGGGCTGACCAACACCCCAACACCGTTTATGCATTTGATGAACAGCATGTTTCGATATTATCTCGACTCATTCATTATTGTATTCATTGATGATATCCTAGTGTACTCTCGTAGCTAGGAGGAGCACATCGATCATTTGAGAGTTGTATTGTAGCAGCTAAGGGAGGAGAAACTTTATGCCAAGTTCTCAAAGTGTGAGTTTTTGCTCAGTTCAGTGGCATTCTTGGGACACGTGGTATCTAGTAAGGGTACCAAAGAAGATAGGAGCAGTTCAGAGTTAGCCTAGACCATCCTCAGCCACAGCGATTCAGAGCTTTCTTGGTTTGGCTGGTTATTACCGTCGATTCATTCAGGGTTTCTTGTCTATTGCATCGCCCTTGACCAATTTGACCCAAAAGGGTGCTCCATTCAGGTGGGCAGATGAGTGTGAGGTGAGCTTTCAGAAGCTCAAGACTGCCTTCACCACAGCTCTAGTGTTAGTTCTACCATCAGCTTCAGGCTCTTATACAGTATATTGTGATACTTCTCGGATTGGTATTGGGTGTGTTTTGATGCAGGAGGGTAGAGTGATTACTTGTTCTTCGCGTCAGTTGAAGCCCCATGAGAAGAATTACCCGGTTCATGATTTGGAGTTAGCTACCATTGTTCACGCGTTGAAGATTTGGAGTCATTATCTCTATGGTGTGTCTTATAAGGTATTTACTGATCATCGTAGCCTCCAGCACTTGTTCAAGCAGAAGGATCTCAATTTGAGGCAGCGGATATGGTTGGAGCATCTAAAGGACTATGATATTACCATTTTGTACCATTCGAGAAAGGCCAATGTGGTGGCTGATACCTTGAGTAGGAAGGCAATGAGTATGGTTAGTCTTGCATTCCTACTTGTTGGGAAGATACGTCTTGCAGTTTATGTTTAGGCTTTGGCCAGTCGGTTTGAGAAATTGGATATTTCGGAGCCCAGTCGGGTTCTAGCTTGTGTGGTTTCTTGGTCTTCCTTGTTTGATCGCATCAGAGAGCGCCAATATGATGATCCTCATTTGCTTGTCCTCAAGGACAGGTTCAACACAGTGATTCCAGAGATGTGACTATTGGTGGTGGGGGTATTAAGGATGCAGTCCGGATATGTGTGCCCAATGTGGATGGGCTATGGGAGTTGATTCTAGATGAGGCCCATCGTTCACGGTATTCCATCCATCCGGGTGCCGTGAAGGTGTATTAGAATTTGAGACAACACTATTGGTGGAGAAGAATGAAGAAAGACATAGTTGGTTTTGTAGCTCGTCGTCTCAACTGTCAGCAGGTGAAATATGAGCATTAGAGACTGGGTGGCTTGCTTCAGCAGATAAAGATTCTAGAGTAGAAGTGGTAGCGGATCACCATGGACTTTGTATTTGGGCTCCCATGGACTTCGAGGAAGTTTGATGCCATTTGGGTGATTGTGGATCGGCTGACCAAGTCCTCACACTTCATTCCTATGAGCACTACCTATTCTTCAGAGCAGTTGGCGGAGATTTACATCAAGGAGATTGTTCGCCTTCATGGGGTGACAGTTTCCATCATTTTAGACAGAGGCACACAATTTACATCGTAAGTTTGGAGGGTCGTGTAGTGAGAGTTGGGTATTCAGGTTGAACTGAGCACAACATTTCAACCTCAGATGGACAGACAGTCTGAGTGCACTGTTCAGATATTGGAGGACATGCTACGCGCTTGTGTCATTGATTTTGGGGGTTCATGGGACCAGTTTCTACCACTCGCAGAGGTTTTTACAACTACAGTTATCGGTCGAGTATTCGGATGGCTCCGTATGAGGCTTTATATGGTATGTAGTGTAAATCTCTAGTGGGTTATTTTGAGCCGAGCGAGGCCAGTCTATTGGGTACTAACCTAGTACAGGATGCTTTGGACAAGTTGAAAGTGATTCAGGAACGGCTTGGCGTAGTCAAGACAGAAGAGTTATGCTAATAGAAAGGTCTGTGATGTGTCTTACATGGTTAGCGAGAAGGTGTTGCTTAAGGTTTCACTCATGAAGGGTGTTATGAGATTCGGGAAGAAGGGAAGTTGGGACCTAGGTCATTGGGCCTTTTAAGGTACTTCGGAGGATTGGGGAGGTGGCCTACGAGCTTGCTTTGCCACCTAGCTTGTTGAGTGTGCATCCAGTATTTCATGTTTCTATGATCTGGAAGTATAACGTCGATCCTTCTCACATTTTGGGTTTCAGCACAGTCCAGTTGGATGGTGATTTGACTTATGATGTGGAGCCGATGGCTATTTCGGAGCGACAAGTTAGAAAGTTAAGGTCAAAGGATATAGCTTCTGTGAGCATGCAGTGGAGAGGTCAACCCATAAAGGAGGCTACTGGGGAGACTGAGCGGGAGATGCGGAGCAGATATCTAGACTTATTTGAGCCTCCAGGTATGTTTCTAGACCCATTCAAGGATGAACATTTATTTAAGAGAGGGAGGATGTAACGACCCGGCTGGTCATTTCGGGAGTTATAGCCCTGTTCACCCATTTCTTGCTTCTTTTGAGTTCTTAAGCTGTATTTTGACTTACCGGGTTAGTTGGTTCGGGTCCGGAGTGAGTTTTGAAGTGAATTTAGACACTTAGTCTCTTGTGAAAAACTTTAAGTTGAGAAAGTTGATCGGATGATGGCTTATGTGTAAAAGACCTCGGATTTGAATTTTGGTGGTTTCGTTAGCTCTGTTAGGTATTTTGGACTTAGAAGCTTGTCCGGAATGTTATTTTGAGGTCTGTGGTAGAATTAGGCTTGAATTGGCAAAAGTTGAAATTTTGGCGATGTTGGCTGGTAGTGGAAATTTTGATATCGGGGTCGGATTGGATTTTCGGACTTGTGTGCAAAGTTTGAGGTAATTCGGACATTAATTGATAGGTTTTGTCATTGTTTGTGGAATTTGGAAGTTTAGAAGTTCCTTAGCTTGAATCCATGTGTAATTCATGTTTTTGAGGTTGTTCGGTGTGATTTGATGGGTTGGCTAAGTCTGTATGATGTTGTGGGACGTGTTGGTATGTTTGGTTGAGGTCCTGAGGACCTCGGGCTGATTTTAGGTGATTAACGGAACAAGATTGATGTTCGAAGGATTGGTGAAGTTAGCCTGGTTTTGGTGTTTTTGCACCTGCAGTGGGGAGCCCATAGGTGCGGTCACGCAAAGGCGAAGTGGTGCTCACAGGTGCGGGCAAGGGTGGCTTGGACTAGAAGCGCAGGTGCGAGGCATGGTACGCATCTGCTTAGGCGCAGATGCGGAATGAGAAGTGCAGATAAAGAAGAGCATAAGAAGGCAAGAATTTGTGGAAGCGGGCATGGCCCACATGTGCGTGTGTTTGACCGCAGATGCAGACTTTGAGAGATTAAGTAGGATCCGCACCTGCGATGGATTTTATGCAGGTGCAGTGTCACAGGAGCGACAAGGAGACCACATGTGCGGTTTTGCTGGACAAAATGTATAAATAAAACACTTGGGGATTTTTCACCATTTTCATCATTCTTGAGCTCGGATTTTGGGGATTTGAGAGTGATTTTGAAGCAATCGCCGAGAGAAGGTCCTTGTGCTTATTTATCTTCAATAATGATGTTTCCCCACTAATTTTACACTTAGTTGGTGTGTTTTTGAGGTGAAATTTGGAAGATTAGGGCTTCAGAATTGAAGAGTGATTTTTGGGAATTTGGAAGGGCAAATGAGTCGGATTTTGCTGAATTTAGTATGGTTAGACTCGTGAGTGAATGGGCTTTTGGGTTTTGTGACTTTTTTCGGATTTCGAGACGTGGGCTCGGGGCCCGAGTTTTAGCCAATTTGGGGATTTGAGTCCATTTAGTAGTTTTCTTGTGGAAATGGTTCCTTTGGTACATATTGATTGTGTTGTATTACTTGTGGCTAAATTTGGGACGTTTGAAGGCCGATTCGAGAGGCAAAGGCATCGCAGAGTAGGATTTTGCGGATTGAGGTAAGTAACAATTGTAAATCTGACCCGAGGGTCCCTTTTATATGGGTCGAAATCTGACCCGAGGGTGGATTTTGCGTATCGACGCCCCCTTTTTCTATGGGTTGAAATCGGGTATACGACATTGGGAGGACAACTCTATTCCCTTTCGAGAATTGGGTATAAAAGTTGAAGAGTCGCCACCTAATGATTATAGTGCATTAGGACACTTTTTAGAAGAGTTTGAGATGAAGAGACCAGAGATTAGGGTAAGGGCTAGAAATTATCTCGAGAGGAAGGTGTTAGGCACCCGTCAAGATCCACTAGTATGGTCCCGACCATGTTACAATTGTGACTTTACAAGTAAACAATCAAGGCTCAAATAAGGAGGGCTTCTCACATACGTTTTGCAAGTAGGTTGAATGTTTGAAAATAAAGAAGGCAGAAATTTGAAGAAATGATTTTAGACAAGTTCTAAAAAAAAGGGAGGGAGTCATAGGTTTGTGAACAATATGGATCATATCAATGCAATACCCAGTAATCACTCCTCAGAAGAGGGGCTACATGAGATATTAGCACATCGGTCATCATCTCCATATTCTACCCTTCCCGTCCCGTAAAGGTTATTTAAAATGCGTGATTTGGTCACAAAAGCTTATTGCGTGCTATTACCCGTCCCATCCTATAAGTCCTAGAGCGTATTTAGGACCACTATTCCTACAAGGTAAGGACTAGGCTGAACTCTTAGGTTTAAAGGACAAAAGGCGAAGCGACATACATAACAAGTAGGACTACACATAAAGGGAACACAAAGGCAAATAAAAAGCTCACAGATCCCTCCACAAGTAAACATGTAATCAGCACGTCTCAAACACATTTAAGGTCTCAAAGATAGGAGTTTTCAGAAAACATGAATAGATAACAGCAGTTGAGTTTAGCGACAGATAAAAAAAATCATTAAAGCATGGTTTTTGAAAATCAAGAAGTGACAGTAGCTTAACGAGGTGCTGGACAAGTATTCAAAATAGCACGATTCTGGGCATAGAATGGTAACCCAGTAGTTTGAAAACATAATAGAACAAGAATCAGAAAATCACTGAGAGTAAATAGATGCACAATTTCAAGATTTTGTTTCCAGATAGAGCGGGAGTTTTTTTTTATAAAAAAAACAGAGTGAACTTCAGCAAGAATGGGAGCAGCAAAGTTCAAAATTATAAGAGGCTGATTGGTCTTACACCGGTAAAACATGATTAATCGATTCTTATTAGGTCTAAAGTTTGTCTAGGCGTCATATGCATTGCCTAATTACCTTAAAGGGGGTGAACATGCATATTAATTCTAGTTTTAAAAAGACGCAGTTAACCAAACTTATATTATTAGATTAAACATACTGGTGAGGCGTTCAACAATTGCAACTCAGAAAAAATAAAAACCCTAAGTAACAGGATGTCTAATGCGCATAGAAACTCTTAAAACATGGTTTCTAAATGCTAATGAGAATGCAGCAGTAATTTTATAACAATTACTTGTTGGTTATTAACTAATCGTGATTACGAAATGAGCATAATAACAAACTGAAAGTAAAGAGCCTAAAACAAGATTACTAATATGTGAGATGCATGTCCTATACATGATATCTATTGTGCAAGTAGGCAAATAAAGTCCTATAAGCATGTTTTCTACCCATTACTTGAACTAAGCATGCATAACCCCTCCGATATTCACTATTCGACCCCAATCATTCGTTTACAAATTATTACAAACCAAGGATAGCCGAATTACAGTAATAAAGAATAAAAAATATGAAGTTATTCTATAGGGAGCCTTCAGCCAGGCCCAATCTTCCAACCTCACTCCTTTAGAGTTTCACAGCCTTTGCCATGGTCTGGGTGCGGCAAAGCTCCCTAAGGCCCCATTGGGTTCCTGGCCAATACCAGCACCCAAACATTTACCAAAAATGTTGAACAAGTGTAGTGTGAAATTACCAGCCTTGTGCATCAAAGTTCAGTGAGTACTCAGAGGTACCCAAAGCAATGCTTACACGAAGGGGGTAGAACCCAATCTCTAAGAGTAGTGAGAGTGCGTGATATAGTTTTAAGGAAATTGAGTTGAGAAAAAAAACAGTTTAAAAATGATCCATATAGAATTAGTTATTGAAAGAAAAACAATAGAAGAGTGTGACAGTTTTGTAAGAAGGTGAGTAGGACAATCTCAGAACTAGAATATCACACATAGTTCAGGGAAGTAAACACAAACAGGGGAAAGGGGAAATGGGGACAAGTAGTTCACATGTAAGAGCATAGTTGCACATACGTAGACATCAGAGAAAATATTTTGGAACTTAAACAGTCACAACACATTTCATCCCAAAGTGCTCATAGAAGAGGTTCAGGATTATTTAGTAGCTAGGAAGGGTCGTGAATACATGCTAATAATGTACTGGGGTTAGGGGGTAAGGAAGAACTGTATTAAACAAGTAAGGGAAGCAGTAGACATGCTGAATTAAGGGAAGGGTAATCACATCAATGAACTAGAAAAGAGGCACGCTAATCGCAATGAAAACAGCAGAACCATAAGTAGAAGCATAAAAGAAATAAGAGAAAGTGCAATATGCATAAAAACATGTTGTTTTGGAAGCTGTAAATCAAATAGAAGACATACCAGTCAAGAGTGGGATAACAGAGCAGTAGTGTACAGGGAAATAGAGCAGTAGTGTGCAGACTAAGAGAGAAGCAATGTATAGAGCAATAAAATAATAGAGTAACAAGTTACTCAGCCTTGGCTTTTAGCCGACTAGGTAACCAGTAGTCAATAAGAGAAGCGAGTGAGAATGTGTAGGAAAGTAAGAAAGAATAGTGAGTATGCTTGTGTGTGTAAGAGAGAGTTCAGAACAGTGTGGTTGTCCGTCTGTTATGCTAAACAGAGGGTATAGTATTTATAGTTTTGAAAACAAGTAAAGAATAGGGTAACAAGTACACAATTATAGAAGCAATATCAATTGGAATCAATCACAGGACCAAATTCCTTTTAATTAGGGAGTTATGATTCGAATGGGTACAAGTTATATCAGATAAGGAAAGAATCACTTAGACTACTGAATCTACCATAATAGGAGTAGTAAAGCATGTAACATGTAATAAGAGCCAAATATATAATATTTCAAGTAAGGAAAATATATACTGAATATTTGAAAGTATGTTTATGCGCATAAATATGGTAAAAATATAAATTAACTCTGAAAATTAGTCAAAGAATCACGGATGAGACTAAAATCACAAGGAATTAGTTCTAAGTAAGGAAAACATCTCACAAATAAGGAAGTGATTCAAAATCAGTGAAAAACTTCTAAGGAAAACATATACAAAATCAGGGATTCGAAGAGATGCACAGAATCAACAGAATATTTGGTAAACAATGAATAATTAGACCTATTAAACACAATAGGCACGAAAATCAGAGAACCCTAAGCAAGAAATCACATAAACAGTAGAAGGTTGGAACCCTAACAACAAAATTAAAGCATAGAACTAAGAGAATAACCCAGAAGATCACACAAACAAGCAAATAATATAAACACAAACATATAGTACTCAAAATCAGAAGATAAAGTGATTTCGAAAAGGGGTTCAGAAACCCTAGTTTGAAAAAAAAGGAACAAAACGTTTAAAACTTGAGTAATCGTAAAGGTCTAGTAGAGAGTAGTGTGAAACATAAAGGTATGAGTTAAAATCGTTTAAAAAATACAGAGATTTAAGAGGTCTGGGTAGAGATTAGGGTTTCATAAGAAACTAGTGAGAAGTAGGAGAAACCTGGCTGTGAAACTCAACAATAATGGTGTTCACAGCACCATCGGACCAAAACCCATCAGAGAAAGGCCGAAGACAAACCAGGCAAAGCTTTCAGTGACCATCTCGTATGGTGGGGGCTCCTAGGCTCTCCAGGATAGAGGTGAGTCTGGAGGTGGCCGGATAGATGGTGAAGGCCATCGGAGAAGAACTAGAAGGTTATAGAGAGAAGGAGAAGAGAGGAAGATACCAAGTAGAGAGAGAGACCGGTCTCGATGAAATGAGGGGTCAGGGGGGTAGTTAGAACTTAATTAAGGAAACAAAATCTGGGCCGTTAATCTCATTTGATCAACGGCTCAGATTAAATCGAAGTTGGGCCGAGTTGTTTGGAGATTGTGCTGGGCGGATTTGGATTGGGTATTGGGTTAATTAAAAATCTGATGGGGTGGGTTACAATTGTGGCTAAAATTGCAATAATAATAGGCTAGGTATTAAATAGCCAATTTCTCCCTCTTAATTTTATAAAAATAATGGAAATGATTTTAAAAGAAAATTAAAAGTACTAAAACCATTAGTAACACAAAAATACTGGAACTGATTTTGCAATTATAAAAATACTATTAATCGAAACATGGGCTATAATTGCAATTATATGCAAATTAGCTTTAAAAATACCAAATAAATTTGTAAACAATATGCAAAAATTACCTTAATTATATTTTGGTGCAAATATGAGAAATAAATAAATTATTCACCAAAATGATAATTTTGGGAATAATTATTGGATTTTGCACTGCTAAAATAGACAATAAATTGGTTTTGAAAATCTTTAAAAATTTGGGAAAAATACCAAAATACTTGGGCATGCTTATGTATGCACATATATGCTATTTTGAAAGTATTTTGAGTGTAAAAAATACTTAGGAAAAAATTGGGTATCAACAACTGCCCCTCTTTACCCGGGAAGGATGAAAGAGTTGTCGGGTAAAGATAAGATGGCCAATTTTGACCGGAAGTGGCGATTTGAAAGGAGTTCTGACTGAACTCTGGTTTCTGAGCCGCCTACATATCCCTGGTCTTACAAGAATCAGGTCACATGTAGTTCAGGAACCATTGACGGAATATGCCGATGGAGATTTGAAACGGACGAACGCGATGTTTAGATTGAGAGAGGTTTCTGAAAATTGATAGGCTGCGGCAACCGAAGCGGGATCGCTCTTGCTGAGACGGTTGTTGCCAGCCGGTGTACCTGCAAGTAAGCAATACGAGTGTATATTGTGCATAAATTTAAACGTGATGCAAATTCTCATTGGACCATGAATGCTGTCTTTGGACGGTTAGGATGACGTCCTTGGACCATGACGTCCCGGGCTATGAAGAGCATAAATACAAATTTGCATACCATGAAATGATATTCTCGGGCCATGTAGATGTTGCCTCCGAACTATGATGCGTTTGAATAATGATATGCAAAAGATAAAATGGGGTCCTCAGGCCATGGCATGGCGTTCTAGGGCTATGCAAATGGTGCCTCCGAACAATGACGCCTTTGGACAATTTGGCGATCTTTCAGCCCATGAAATGCAGAAGGTGGCGATCTTTCAGCCCATGAAATGTAGGATTTGGCGATATTTCAGCCGATGCAAGACATAAATAAAAGGTGGCGATATTTCAGCTATGCGAGAGAGATAAGGTGGCGATCTTTCAATCGATGCAAGAAAATAAAGTGGCAATATTTCAGCCATGCAGGATGGAGACAGAGTTTAGTCTCGGAAGGCAGAAAGGTAGCCTTATGCAATGCAGGAAATGCAGATGGAGGTAGAGCTTAACCTCGGAAGGCAGAAAGGTAGCCTTATGCAAAATGCAGATAGAGACAGAGCTTAGTCTCGAAAGGCAGAAAAGTAGCCTTATGCAGATGATGATGGAGGTAGAGCTTAACCTCGAAAGGCAGAAAAGTAGCCTTATGCGAAATGCAGATGGAGACAGGGCTTAGTCCCGAAAGGCAGATAAGGTAGCCTTATGCAATGCAAGGAAATACAAGATGGAGACAATGCTTAGTCTTGGAAGGCAGAAAGGTAGCCTTATGCAATGCAG